>NC_056734.1:348607252-348614752 GCF_019279795.1 Protopterus annectens | reverse complement strand
AACCCCAAATTTTTTAAAAAAAACCTTTAAAAAATTTTTTAAAAACCTTTAAAAATTTTTTAAAAACCTTTAAAAAATTTTTGGGAAAAAAAAGTTTTTTTTTTTAAAACCAAATAAACCCCAAAATTTTTTTTAAAAATAAACCTTTTTTTTTTTAAAAACCAAATAAACCCAAAACTTTTTAAAAAAAAGGAAAAACTTTTTAAAAAAAAGTTTTTTAATTTTTTAAAAAACCAAAAAAAAATTTTTTTAATTTTTAAAAAAAAAAATTTTTTTAATTTTTAAAAAAAAGTTTTTTAATTTTTAAAAAAAAGTTTTTTAATTTTTTAAAAACCTTTAAAAAATTTTTTAAAAACCAAAAAAAAAATTTTTTTTTTTTTAAAAATATATGTTTTTTTAAAAAATTTTTTAAAAAAAAAAATTTTTTTTAAAAAATTTTTTAAAAAAAAAATTTTTTTTTTTTTAAAAAATTGATTTTTTTGAAAAAAAAAAAAAATTTTTTTTTTTTTTAAAAAAAAAAAATTTTTTTAAAAAAAAAAAACTTTTGAAAAAAAAAAATTTTTTTAAAAAAAAAAATTTTTTTTTTTTTAAAAAATTGTTTTTTAAAAAATTGATTTTTTTTTTTTAAAAACCAAAAAAAAATTTTTTTAATTTTTAAAAAAAAGGAAAAATTTTTTTAAAAACCAAATAAACCCAAAACTTTTTAAAAAAAAGAAATTTTTTAAAAAAAACCAAATAAACCCAAAATTTTTTTAAAAACCAAATAAACCTTTTTTTTTAAAAAAAAAAAAAATTTTTTTTTTTTTAAAAAAAAAAAATTTTTTTTTTTTAAAAAAAATTTTTTTATTTTTTTTAAAAAAAATTTTTTTATTTTTTTTAAAAAAAATTTTTTTATTTTTAAAAAAAAGGAAGGGGGTTTTATTTTTTTAAAAAAAAGGTTTTATTTTTTTTAAAAAAAAATTTTTTTTTTTAAAAAAAAACTTTTTTTTTAAAAACCAAATAAAAAAATTTTTTTAAAAACCAAATAAAGGTTTTTTAATTTTTAAAAAAAGGAAAAATTTTTTTAAAAACCAAATAAACCCTTTTTTTTAAAAAAAAAAAAAATTTTTTTTTTAAAAAAAAAAAAAAAATTTTTTTTTTTTAAAAACCAAATAAACCTTTTTTTTTTTAAAAACCAAATAAACCCAAAATTTTTTTAAAAACCAAATAAACCCCAAAATTTTTTTAAAAACAAAAAAAATTTTTTTTTTAAAAAAAAAAAAAAAAACTATTTTTATTTTTTTGAAAAAATTGTTTTTTAAAAATTTTTTTTTTTTTAAAAAATTGTTTTTTAAAAATTTTTTTTTTTTTAAAAAATTGTTTTTTAAAAATTTTTTTTTTTTTAAAAAAATTGTTTTTTAAAAAACCTTTTTAAAAAAAATTTTTTTTAAATTTTTTAAAAAAAAAAATTTTTTAAAAATTTTTTTTTTTTTAAAAAATTGTTTTTTTAAAAAAATTTTTTTTAAAAAAAAAAAATTGAAAAAAAAAAAAAATTTTTTTTTTTTTTTAAAAAAAAAATTTTTTAAAAACCTTTAAAAAATTTTTTAAAAACCTTTAAAAATTTTTTAAAAACCAAAAAAAAATTTTTTTAATTTTTTAAAAAAAAAAATTTTTTTTTAAAAATTTTTTTTAATAAATTTTTTAAAAAAAAAAAAAAAAAATTTTTTTTTTTTTAAAAATTTTTTTTTAAAAAATTTTTTTTACAAGCTAATTTTTTTTTAAAAAAAAAAATTTTTTAAAAAAAAAAAAAAAAAATTTTTTTTAAAAATTGATTTTTTTTTTTTTTAAAACCTTTAAAAAATTTTTTAAAAACCAAAAAAAATTTTTTTTTTAAAAAACTTTAAAAAATTTTTTTAAAAAAAAAAATTTTTTTAAAAACCAAAAAAAATTTTTTTTTTAAAAAAAAAAACCTTTAAAAAATTTTTTAAAAACCAAAAAAAAAAATTTTTTTTTTTTAAAAAAAAAAATTTTTTTTTTTTTAAAAAATTGTTTTTTAAAAACCCAAAAAATTTTTTTAAAAAAAAAAAATTTTTTTAAAAAAAAAAAATTTTTTTTAAAAAAAAAAACCTTTTTAAAAAAAAAATTTTTTTTTTTTTAAAAAATTGATTGAAAAAAAAAAAAAAAAAAAATTTTTTTTTTTTTTGAAAAAAAAAAAAAAATTTTTTTTTTTTTTTTAAAAAAAAAATTTTTTTTTTTTTAAAAAAATTTTTTTTTTTTGAAAAAAAAAAAAAAAAAAAAAAAAAAAATTTTTTTTTTTTTTTTTAACAAAGTTTTTTTCCCCCCAAAAAAAAAACCCAAATTTTTTTTAAAAAAATTTTTAAAAAAAAAAATTTTTTTTAAAACTTTTTTTTTTTTAAAAAATTGTTTTTTAAAAACCAAAAAAAAAAAAAAATTTTTCCTCCTTTTTTTTTTTTTTTAAAAAGAAAATTGTTTTTTAAAAATTTTTTCTTTTTTAAAAAAAAAAAAAAAAATTTTTTTTTTTTTAAAAAATTGTTTTTTAAAAATTTTTTTTTTTTTAAAAATTTTTTAAAAAATTGTTTTTTAAAAAACCTTTTTAAAAAAAAAAATTTTTTTAAAAAATTTTTTTTTAAAAATTTTTTTTTTTTTAAAAAATTGTTTTTTAAAAAACCTTTTTAAAAAAAAAAATTTTTTAAAAAAAAAAATTTTTTTAAAAAAAAAAAATTTTTTAAAAAAAAAAATTTTTTTTAAAAAAAAAAAAAAAAAAAAAAAAAAGAATTTTCTCTCACTTTTTTTTTTTCAAAAAACAAAAGAAAATATTTTTTTTTTTTTTAAAAACCTTTAAAAATTTTTTAAAAACCAAAAAAAAATTTTTTTAATTTTTAAAACCAAATAAACCCAAAATTTTTTTAAAAACCAAATAAACCCCTTTTTTTTTTTTTTAAAAACCAAATAAACCCAAAACTTTTTAAAAAAAAAATTTTTTTTTTAAAAAAAAAAAAAAAAAATTTTTTTTTTTTTTTTAAAAAATTGTTTTTTAAAAATTTTTTTTTTTTTAAAAATTGTTTTTTAAAAAACCTTTTTTAAAAAAAAAACCTTTTTAAAAAAAAAAAAAAAAAAATTTTTTTTTGAAAAAAAAAAAAATTTTTTTTTTAAAAACAAAAAAAAAAAATTTTTTTTTTTTTATAAAAATTGATTTTTTTTTTTTAAAAAAAAAATTTTTTTTAAAAAATTTTTTTTAAAAAATTTTTTTTAAAAAAAAAAATTTTTTTAAAAAAAAAAAATTTTTTTTAAAAAATTTTTTTAAAAAAAAAAAATTTTTTTAAAAAATTGTTTTTTAAAAAACTTTTTAAAAAAAAAAATTTTTTAAAAACCAAAAAAAAATTTTTTTAATTTTTAAAAAAAAGTTTTTTTTTAAAAAAAAAAAAAATTTTTTTAATTTTTTAAAAAAAAAGGTTTTTTTTTTTTAAAAAATTGTTTTTTAAAAATTTTTTTTTTTTTAAAAAATTGTTTTTTTAAAAAATTTTTTTAAAAACCCAAAAAAAAAAAAAAAATTTTTTTTTTTTTTTAAAAAAAAAAA
Source organism: Protopterus annectens (assembly GCF_019279795.1). Lineage (NCBI taxonomy): Eukaryota > Metazoa > Chordata > Ceratodontiformes > Protopteridae > Protopterus > Protopterus annectens. Next base: position 348,611,175 of record NC_056734.1, on the reverse strand, counting down.
TTTTTTAAAAACCTTTAAAAAAATTTTTAAAAAAAAGGTTTTTTTTTTTTTTAAAAACCAAATAAACCCCAAAACTTTTTAAAAAAAAGAAATTTTTTTTTAAAAACCAAATAAACCTTTTTTTTTAAAAAAAAAAAAAATTTTTTTTTTTTAAAAACCAAAAAAAAATTTTTTAATTTTTAAAAAAAAGTTTTTTAATTTTTTAAAAAAAAGGTTTTTTAATTTTTAAAAAAAAGTTTTTTAATTTTTTAAAAACCTTTTTTTTAAATTTTTTAAAAACCAAAAAAAAATTTTTTTAATTTTTAAAAAAAGGTTTTTTAATTTTTAAAAAAAAGAAATTTTTTTTTAAAAACCAAAAAACTTTTTTTGAAAAAAAAAAAAAAATTTTTTTTTTTTTTAAAAAAAAATTTTTTTTTTTTTTAAAAAAAAATTTTTTTTTTTTTAAAAAAAATAAATTTTTTTTTTTTTAAAAAAAAAAAATTTTTTTTTTTTTTAAAAAAAATTTTTTTTTTTTTAAAAAAAAAAAATTTTTTTTAATTTTTAAAAAAAATGTTTTTTTTTTTTTAAAAAAGAAAATTTTTTTTTTTTTTAAAAAAAAAAATTTTTTTTTTTTTTAAAAAAAAAAATTTTTTTTAATTTTTAAAAAAAATGTTTTTTTTTTTTTAAAAAAAAAAATTTTTTTTTTTTTTAAAAAAAAAATTTTTATTTTTTTAAAAAAAAATTTTTTTTTTTTTAAAAAAAAAATTTTTTTTTAAAAAAAAAAATTTTTTTATTAATCTGTATAAAAAAAATTTTTTTTTTTTGTAAAAAAAAAATTGTTTTTTTTTTAAAAAAAAAATTTTTTTTTTTTTAAAAAAAAAATTTTTTTATTAATCTGTATAAAGCACAATGCATGCTTTTTTTAAAAAAAAAAATTTTTTTTAAAAAAAAAAATTTTTTTTTAATCATAAAGCACAATGCATTTTTTTATTAATCTGTATAAAGACACAATGCATTTTTATTAATCTGTATAAAGACACAATGCATTTTTTATTAATCTGTATAAAGACACAATGCATGTTTTATTAATCTGTATAAAGCACAATGCATGTTTTTATTAATCTGTATAAAGACACAATGCATGTTTTATTAATCTGTAAAAAGGGCACAATGCATGTTTTATTAATCTGTATAAAGACACAATGCATGCTTTTATTAATCTGTATAAAGGAAATGCATTTTTTATTAATCTGTATAAAACAAATGCATGTTTTTATTAATCTGTATAAAGCACAATGCATGTTTTTATTAATCTGTATAAAGACACAATGCATGTTTTATTAATCTTATAAAAAACAATGCATGATTTTTATTAATCTGTATAAAGGCACAATGCATGTTTTTATTAATCTGTATAGAGACACAATGCATGCTTTTTATTAATCTGTATAAAGACACAATGCATGCTTTTTATTAATCTGTATAAAGACACAATGCACGTTTTTTATTAATCTGTATAAAGGCACAATGCATGTTTTTTTAATCTGTATAAAGACGCAATGCATGTTTTTATTAATCTGTATAAACACACAATGCATGTTTTTTATTAGTCTGTGTAAAGACACAATGCATGTTTTTTATTAATCTGTATACAGACACAATGCATGATTTTTTAAAAAAACACAATGCATGTTTTTTATTAATCTGTATACAGACACAATGCATGATTTTTATTAATCTATATAAAGACACAATGCATGCTATTTATTAATCTGTATAAAGACACAATGCATGTTTTTTATTAATCTGTAAAAAGACACAATAAATGTTTTTTATTAATCTGTATAAAGACACAATGCATGTTTTTATTAATCTGTATAAAAAATTTTTTTTTTTTTTTAAAAAAAAAATTTTTTTTTTTTAAAAAAAAAAAATTTTTTTTTTTTTATAAAAAAGTTTTTTTTTTGTTTTTAAGAAAAAATTTTTTTTTTTTTAAAAAAAATTTTTTTTTTTTTTAAAAAAAATGCATTTTTTTAAATCTGTATAAAGACACAATGCATTTTTTTTAAACTGTATAAAGACACAATGCATGTTTTTATTAATTTATAAAGCAAATGCATGTTTTTTAATCTGTATAAAGACACAATGCATGTTTTTTTAATCTGTATAAAGACACAATGATGTTTTTATTAATCTGTATTTATTAATCTGTATAAAGGCACAATGCATGCTTTTTATTAATCTGTATAAAGACACAATGCATGTTTTTATGAATCTGTATAAAGCCACAATGCATGATTTTTATTAATCTGTATAAAGGCACAATGCATGTTTTTATTAATCTGTATAGAGACACAATGCATGCTTTTTATTAATCTGTATAAAGACACAATGGATGCTTTTTATTAATCTGTATAAAGGCACAATGCATGTTTTTATTAATCTGTATAGAGACACAATGCATGCTTTTTATTAATCTGTATAAAGACACAATGCTTGTTTTCATTAATCTGTATAAAGACTCAATGCATGCTTTTTATTAATCTGTATAAAGACACAATGCATGCTTTTTATTAATCTGTATAAAGACACAATGCATGTTTTTATTAATCTGTATAAACACACAATGCATGTTTTTTATTAGTCTGTGTAAAGACACAATGCATGTTTTTTATTAATCTGTATAAAGACACAATGCATGTTTTTATTAATCTGTATAAAGACACAATGCATGTTTTTTATTAATCTGTATAAAGACACAATGCATGTTTTTATTAATCTGTATATAGACACAATGCATGCTTTTTATTAATCTGTATGAAGACATAATGCATGTCTTTTATTAATCTGTATAAAGACACAATGCATGCTTTTTATTAATCTGTATAAAGACACAATGCATGTTTTTATTAATCTGTATAAAGACACAATGCATGTTTTTTATTAATCTGTATAAAGGCACAATGCATGTTTTTATTAATCTGTATAAAGACACAATGCATGTTTTTTATTAATCTGTATATAGGCACAATGCACGCTTTTTATTAATCTGTATAAAGACACAATGCATGTTTTTTATTAATCTGTATAAAGGCACAATGCATGTTTTTTTTAATCTGTATAAAGACACACTGCATGTTTTTTATTAATCTGTGTAAAGGCACAATGCATGCTTTTTATTAATTTGTATAAAGACACAATGCATGCTTTATTAGTCTGTATAAAGACACAATGCATGTTTTATTAATCTGTATAAAGCACAATGCATGTTTTTATTAGTCTGTATAAAGACACAATGCATGCTTTTTATTAATCTGTATAAAGACACAATGCATGCTTTTTATTAATCTGTATAAAGACACAATGCATGCTTTTTATTAATCTGTATAAAGACACAATGCATGTTTTTATTAATCTGTATAAAGACACAATGCATGTTTTTATTAATCTGTATAAAGACACAATGCATGCTTTTTATTAATCTGTATAAAGACACAATGCATGTTTTTATTAATCTGTATAAAGACACAATGCATGCTTTTTATTAATCTGTATAAAGACACAATGCATGCTTTTCATTAATCTGTATAAAGCCACAATGCATGCTTTTTATTAATCTGTATAAAGACACAAGGCATGCTTTTTATTAATCTGTATAAAGGCAGAAGGCATGTTTTATATTAATCTGTATAAAGACACAATGCATGCTTTTTATTAATCTGTATAAAGGAAAACCAATGCATGCTTTTATTAATCTGTATAAAGAAAAAACATGCTTTTATTAATCTGTAAAAAGGCACAATGCATGTTTTTTATTAATCTGTATAAAGACACACATGCTTTTATTAATCTGTAAAAAAGGCACAATGCATGCTTTTATTAATCTGTATAAAGACACAATGCATGCTTTTATTAATCTGTATAAAGCACAATGCATGTTTTTT
>NC_056734.1:348550194-348606752 GCF_019279795.1 Protopterus annectens | reverse complement strand
TCCTGGAGATGTCCGTAGAATGCGTTTATATAGGATTCTGCAGTTTGGGCCGTAGTTTCCACTGTTAATATTCAATGAAAAACACAAATAAAAAGTTAAATGTAGTACTATATGTAAAAGAGCAGATAAAAGTGTACTTACATTCACTTATATGTCCAGTTGATTTCAGGTAGATGTTAGTCAGCCAATGCTCAGATATTAAGCAGAGATAACTCAAAATGTACCAGTTATATAAGGCAGGACAGAATATCACGGATAAGGTGAAACTACCCCCCACTAATATCAATGGCTACACAGAAATTCTAACAAGTACTCTGTAGAGAGATAGCCACAACTTCAGTTGAGTTAATATTCAGTGAAAAACACAAATAAATTAAATACAGTACTATATGAATAAGAGCAGATAAAAGTGTACTTAAATTCACTTATATGTCCAGGTTATTTCAGGTAGAAGTTAGCCGGCCAACACTCAGATATTAAGCAGAGATAACTCAAAATGTACCACTTATATAAGGCAGGACAGAAAATCAGTGATGAGGTGAAACTCTCCCCCACTGCTATCATTGGCTACAAAGAAATTCTAACAAGTACTCTGTAGAGAGACAGCCACAACTTCACTTTAATTAATATTCAGTGAAAAACACAAATACATAAAGTAAATACAGTAGTATATGAAAAAGAGCAGATAAAAGTGTACTTAAATTCACTTATACATTTAATTGATTTCAGGTAGGTGTGAGTCGGCCAAAGCTCAGATATTAAGCAGAGATAACCCAAAATGTACCACTTATATAAGGCAGGACAGAAAATCAGTGATGAGGTGAAACTACCCCCACTGCAAACAATGGCTACATGGAAATTCTAACAAGTACTCTGTGGAGAGACAGCCACAACTTCAGTTTAGTTAATATTCAGTGAGAAACACAAATAAATAAATTAAATACAGTACTATATGAAAAAGAGCAGACAAAAGTGTACTTAAATTCACTTATACGTCCAGTTGATTTCAGGTAGATGTTAGCCAGCCAAAGCTCAAAAATTAAGCAGAGATAACTTAAAATGTGCCTCTTATATAAGGCAGGACAGAATATTAGTGATGAGGTGAAACTAACCCCACTGCTGTCAAGGACTACACAGAAATTCTAACACGTACTCTGTAGAGAGACAGCCACAACTTCAGTTGAGTTAATATTCACTGAAAAACACTAATAAAAATAAATACAGTACTATATGAAAAAGAACAGATAAAAGTGTATTTAAATTCACTTATATGTCCAGGTTATTTCAGGTAGAAGTTAGCTGGCCAACGCTCAGATATTAAGCAGAGATAACTCAAAATGTACCACTCATATTAGGCAAGACAGAATATCAGAGATGAGGTGCAACTACCCCCACTGCCATCAATGGTTACAAAGAAATTCTAACAAGTACTCTGTAGACAGAGAGCCACAACCTCAGTTGAGTTAATATTCAGTGAAAAACATAAATAAATTAAACACAGTAACATATGAAAAAGAGCAGATAAAAGTGTACTTAAATTCACTTGTACATCCAGTTGACTTCAAGTAGATGTTAGCCGGCCAAAGCTCAGATTTTAAGCAGTGATAACTCAAAATGTGCCACTTATATAAGGCAGGACAAAATATCAGTGATGAGGTAAACTACCCCCCACTACTATCAATCGCTAAACAGAAAGTCTGACAGGTACTCTGTAGAGTGACAGCCACAGCTTCAGTTAAGTTAATATTCAGTGAAAAACACAAATAAATAAATTAAATACAGTACTATATGAAAAAGAGCAGATAATAGTATACTTAAATTCACTTATATGTCCAGTTGATGTCAGGTAGATGTTAGTCGGCCAAAGCTCAGATATTAAGCAGAGATAACTCAAAATGTACTACTTATTTAAGTCAGGATAGAATGTCAGTGATGAGGTGAAACTACCCCCACTACTAACAATGGCTACACAGAATTTCTAACAAGTACTCTGTAGTTAGACAGCCACAACGTCAGTTGAGTTAATATTCACTGAAAAACACAAATAAAAAAAAATAAATACAGTACTATATGAAAATGAGCATATAAAAGTGTTCTTAAATTCACTTGTATATCCAGGTTATTTCATGTAGAAGTTAGCTGGCCAATGCTCAGATATTAAGCAGAGATAACTCAAAATGTACCACTTATATAGTCAGGACAGAATTTCACTGATAAGGTCAAACAACCCCACCACTGCTATCAATGGCTACACAGAAATTCTAACAAGTACTCTGTAGAGAGACAAACACAACTTCAGTTGAGTTAATATTCAGTGAAAGTCACAAATAAATTAAATACAGTATTATATGAAAAAGAGCAGATAAAAGTGTACTTAAATTCACTTATATGTTCAGTTGATTTCAGATAGATGTTAGCTGGCCAAAGCTCAGATATTAAGCAGAGATAACTCAAAATGTCCCACTTATATAAGGCAGGACAGAATATCATTGATGAGGTGAAACTACCTCCCACTGCTGTCAATGGCTACACAGAAATTCTAACAAGTAATCTGTAGAGAGACAGCCACAAATTCAGTTCAGTTAATATTCACTGAAAAACACAAATAAAACAATAAATACAGTACTGTATGAAAGAGCAGATTAAAGTGTACTTAAATTCACTTATACATCCAGTTGCTTTCAGGTAGACGTTAGTCAGCCAAAGCTCAGATATTAAGCAGAAATAACTCAAAATGTACCACTTATTTTAGGCAGAACAGAATATCAGTGTTGGGGTGAAACTAACCCCACTGCTAACAATGGCTGCACAGAAAATCTAACAAGTACTCTGTAGAGAGACAGCCACAACTTCAGAGTTGGTAATGTTCAGTGAGAAACACAAATAAATTAAATACAGTACTATATGAAAAAGGGCAAACAAAAGTGTACTTCAATGCACTTATACATCTAGTTGATTTCAGGTACATGTTAGCCGGCCAAAGCTCATATATTATTCAGAGATAACTCAAAATGTACCACTTATATAAGGCAGGACAGAATATCATTGATGAGGTGAAACTACCTCCCACTGCTATCAATCTCTACACAGAAATTCTAACAAGTACTCTGTAGAAAGACAGCCACAACTTTAGTTGACTTAATATTCAGTGGAAAACATAAATAAATTAATTACATACAGTACTATATGAAAAGGAGCAGATAAAAGTGTACTTAAATTCACTTATACGTCCAGCTGATTTCAGGTAGATGTTAGTCGGCCAAAGCTCAGATATTTAGCATAGATAACTCAAAATGTACTACTTATTTAAGGCAGGACAGAATATCAGTGATGAGGTGAAACTACCCCCCACTGCTAACAATGGCTACACAGAAATTCTAACAAATACTCTGTAGAAAGACAGCCACAACTTCAGTTGAGTTAATATTCAGTGAGAAATACAAATAAATAAATTAAATACAGTACTATATGAAAAAGAGCAGATAAAAGTGTACTTAAATTCAGTTATACATCCAGTTGACTTCAGGTCGATATTAGCTGGCCAAAGTTCAGATTTTAAAATGTGCCACTTATATAAGGCAGGACAAAATATCAGTGATGAGAAAAACTACCCCCCCACTACTATCAATCGCTAAACAGAAAGTCTGATAAGTACTCTGTAGAGAGACAGCCACAATTTCAGTTGAGTTAATAATCAGTGAAAAACACAAATAAACAAAATTAATTACAGTGTTATATGAAAAAGAGCAGATAAAAGTGTACTTAAATTCAGTTATACGTCCAGGTTTTTTCAGGTAGAAGTTAGCTGGCCAATGCTCAGATATTAAGCAGAGATAACTCTAAATGTACCACTTATATTAGGCAGGACAGAATATCAGTGAAAAGGTGAAACTAACCCCCACTGCTATTGATGGTTACCCAGAAATTCTAACAACTACTTTCTACAGAGACAGGCACAACTTCAGTTCAGTTAATATTCAGTGAAAAACGTAAATAAATAGATACAGTACTATATGAAAAAGAGCAGATAAAAGTGTACTTAAATTCACTTATATGTCCAGTTGATTTCAGATAGATGTTAGCTGGTCAAAGCTCAGATATTAAGCAGAGATAAGTCAAAATGTACCACTTCTAAAAGGCAGGACAGAATATCAGTGATGAGGAGAAACTACCCCCCAGTGCTATCAATGGCTACACAGAAATTCTAACAAGTACTCTGCAGACAGACAGCCACAACTTCAGTTTAGTTAATATTCAGTGAAAAAAAAACACAAATAAATAAATTAAATACAGTACTATAAAAAAGAGCAGATAAAAGTGTACCTAAATTCACTTATACATTCAGTTGATTTCAGGTAGATATTAGCCGGCCAAAGCTCAGATATTAGGCAGAAATAACTCAAAATGTACCACTTATATAAGGCAGGAGAGAATATCGGTGATGAGGTGAAACTACCCCTCACTGCTATCAATGGCTACACAGAAATTCTAATAAGTACTCTGTAGAGAGACAGCCACAACTTCATTTGAGTTAATATTCAGTGAAAAACACAAATAAATAAATTACAGTATTATATGAAAAAGAACAGATAAAAGTGTATTTAAATTCACTTATATGTCCAGTTGATTTCAGATAGATGTTAGCTATCCAAAGCTCAAATATTAAGCAGAGATTAGTCAAAATGTACCACTTATAAAAAGCAGGTCAGAATATCAGTGATGAGGTGAAACTACCCCCACTGATATCAATGGCTACATTGAAATTCAACAAGTACTCTGTAGAGAGACAGCCACAACTTCAGCTGACTTAATATTCAGTGAAACACACAAGTAAATAAATTAAATACAGTACTATATTAAAAAGAGCAGATAAAAGTGTACCTAAATTCACTTATACATTCAGTTGATTTCAGGTAGATGTTAGCTGGCCAAAGCTCAAATATTAAGCAGAGATAACTCAAAATGTACCACTTATATAAGAAAGGACAGAATATCAGGGATGAGGTGAAACTACCCCCACTGCTATCAATGGCTACACAGAAATTCTCCCAAGTACTTTGTAGAGAGACAGCCACAACTTCAGTTGAGTTAATATTCAGTGAAAAACACAAATAAATAAATTAAATACAGTACTATGTGAAAAAGAGCAGATACAAGTGTACTTAAACTCATTTATACATCCAGTTGATTTCATGTAAATGTTAGCCGGACAAAGCTCAGTTATCAAGCAGATATAACTCAAAATGTACCACTTATATAAGGCAGGACAGAATTTCAGTGATAAGGTGAAAATACCCCACACTGTTATCAATGGCTACAAAGTAATTCTAACAAGTACTCTGTAGACAGAGACAGCCAAAACTTCAGTTGTGTTAATATTCAGTGAAAAACACAAATGAAAAATTAAATATAGTACTATATGTAAAAGAGCAGATAAAAGTGTACTTAAATTCACACATATGTCCAGTTGATTTCAGGTAGATGTTAGCCGGCCAATGCTCAGATATTAAGCAGAGATAACTCAAAATGTACCACTTATATAAGGCAGGACAGAATATCAGAGATGAGGTGCAACTACCCCCACTGCCATCAATGGTTACAAAGAAATTCTAACAAGTACTCTGTAGACAGAGAGCCACAACCTCAGTTGAGTTAATATTCAGTGAAAAACATAAATAAATTAAACACAGTAACATATGAAAAAGAGCAGATAAAAGTGTACTTAAATTCACTTGTACATCCAGTTGACTTCACAGCTTCAGTTAAGTTAATATTCAGTGAAAAACACAAATAAATAAATTAAATACAGTACTATATGAAAAAGAGCAGATAATAGTATACTTAAATTCACTTATATGTCCAGTTGATGTCAGGTAGATGTTATCAGATATTAAGCAGAGATAACTCAAAATGTACTACTTATTTAAGTCAGGATAGAATGTCAGTGATGAGGTGAAACTACCCCCACTACTAACAATGGCTACACAGAATTTCTAACAAGTACTCTGTAGTTAGACAGCCACAACGTCAGTTGAGTTAATATTCACTGAAAAACACAAATAAAAAAAAATAAATACAGTACTATATGAAAATGAGCATATAAAAGTGTTCTTAAATTCACTTGTATATCCAGGTTATTTCATGTAGAAGTTAGCTGGCCAATGCTCAGATATTAAGCAGAGATAACTCAAAATGTACCACTTATATAGTCAGGACAGAATTTCACTGATAAGGTCAAACAACCCCACCACTGCTATCAATGGCTACACAGAAATTCTAACAAGTACTCTGTAGAGAGACAAACACAACTTCAGTTGAGTTAATATTCAGTGAAAACACAAATAAATTAAATACAGTACTATATGAAAAAGAGCAGATAAAAGTGTACTTAAATTCACTTATATGTCCAGTTGATTTCAGATAGATGTTAGCTGGCCAAAGCTCAGATATTAAGCAGAGATAACTCAAAATGTACCACTTATATAAGGCAGGACAGAATATCAATGATGAGGTGATACTACCTCCCACTGCTGTCAATGGCTACACAGAAATTCTAACAAGTACTCTGTAGAGAGACAGCCACAACTTCAGTTGAGTTAATATTCAGTGAAAAACACAAATAAAACAATAAATACAGTACTGTATGAAAGAGCAGATTAAAGTGTACTTAAATTCACTTATACATCCAGTTGCTTTCAGGTAGACGTTAGTCAGCCAAAGCTCAGATATTAAGCAGAAATAACTCAAAATGTACCACTTATTTTAGGCAGGACAGAATATTAGTGATGAGGTGAAACTCCCCCCACTGCTAACAATGGCTGCACAGAAATTCTAACAAGTACTCTGCAGAGAGACAGCCACAACTTCAGAGTTGTTAATATTCAGTGAAAAACACAAATAAATTAACTACAGTACTATATGAAAAACGGCAAATAAAAGTGTACTTCAATGGACTTATACGTCCAGTTTATTTCAGGTAGATGTTAGCCAGCCAAAGCTCAGATATTATTCAGAGATAACTCAAAATGTACCACTTATATAAGGCAGGACAGAATATCATTGATGAGGTGAAACTACCTCCCACTGCTATCAATGGCTACACAGAAATTCTAACAAGTACTCTGTAGAAAGACAGCCACAACTTCAGTCGAGTTAATATTCAGTGGAAAACATAAATAAATAAATTAAATACAGTACTATATGAAAAAGAGCAGATAAAAGTGTACTTAAATTCACTTATACGTCCAGTTGATTTCAGGTAGATGTTAGTCAGCCAAAGCTCAGATATTAAGCAGAGATAACTCAAAATGTACCACTTATTTAAGGCAGGACAGAATATCAGTGATGAGGTGAAACTACCCCCACTGCTAACAATGGCTACACAGAAATTCTAACAAGTACTCTGTAGAAAGACAGCCACAACTTCAGTTGAGTTAATATTCAGTGAGAAATACAAATAAATAAATTAAATACAGTACTATATGAAAAAGAGCAGTTGACTTCAGGTCGATATTAGCTGGCCAAAGTTCAGATTTTAAATGTGCCACTTATTATAGGCAGGACAAAAGCTCAGATATTAAGCAGAGATAACTCAAAATGTACCACTTATTTTAACAAGACAGAATATCAGTGATGAGGTGAAACTAACCCCCACTGCTAACAATGGCTGCACAGAAATTCTAACAAGTACTCTGCAGAGAGACAGCCACAACTTCAGAGTTGTTAATGTTCAGTGAGTCACACAAATAATTTAAATACAGTACTATATGAAAAAGGGCAAATAAAAGTGTACTTCAATGCACTTATATATCTAGTTGTTTTCAGGTAGATGTTAGCCGGCCAAAGCTCAGATATTATTCAGAGATAACTCAAAATGTACCACTTGTATAAGGCAGGACAGAATATCATTGATGATGTGAAACTACCTCCCACTGCTATCAATGGCTACACAGAAATTCAAACAAGTACTCTGTAGAAAGACAGCCACAACTTCAGTTGAGTTAATATTCAGTGGAAAACACAAATAAATAAATTAAATACAGTACTATATAAAAAATAGAAGATAAAAGTGTACTTAAATTCAATTATACATCCATTTGATTTTAGATATATGTTAGTCGGCCAAAGCTCAGATATTAAGCAGAGATAACTAAAAAAAGTACCACTTATATAAGGCAGAAAAGAATATCAGTGATGAGGTGAAACTACCCCGCACTGCTAACAATGGCTATGCAGAAATTCTAACAAGTACTCTGTAGTGAGACAGCCACAACTTCAGTTGAGTTAATATTCACTGAAAAACAAAAATAAAAAAAATAAATACAGTACTATATGAAAAAGAGCAGATAAAAGTGCACTTAAATTCACTTATACGTCCAGTTTATTTCAGGTAGATGTTAATCGGCCAAAGCTCAGATATTAAGCAGAGATAACTCAAAATGTAACACTTATATAAGGCAGGACAGAATATCATTGATGAGGTGAAACTACCTCCCACTGCAATCAATGCCTACACAGAATTTCTAACAAGTACTCTGTAGAGAGACAACCACAACTTCAGTTGAGTTAATATTCAGTGGAAAACAGAAATAAATAAATTAAATACAGTACTATATGAAAAAGAGCAGATAAAGGTGTTCTTAAATTCACTTATATATCCAGGTTATTTCAGGTAGAAGTTAGCTGGCCAACACTCAGATATTAAGCAGAGATAACTCAAAATGTACCACTTATATTAGGCTGGACAGAATATCATTGATGAGGTGAAACTACCCGCCACTGCAAACAATGGCTACACGGAAATTCTAACAAGTTCTCTGTTGAGAGAAAGCCACAAATTCAGTTGACTTAATATTCAGTGAGAAACATAAATAAATTAAATACAGTACTGTATGAAAAAGAGCAGATAAAAGTGTACTTAAATTCACTTATATGTCCAGCTGATTTCAGGTAGATGTTAGTCGGCCAAAGCTCAGATATTTAGCAGAGATAATTCAAAATGTACTACTTATTTAAGGCAGGACAGAATATCAGTGATGAGGTGAAACTACCCCCCACTGCTAACAATGGCTACACAGAAATTCTAACAAGTACTCTGTAGACAGAGAGCCACAACTTCAGTTGAGTTAATATTCTCTGAAAAACGTAAATAAATTAAATACAGTAATATATGAAAAAGAGCAGATAAAAGTGTACTTAAATTCACTTGTAGATCCAGTTGACTTCAAGTTGATGTTATCAAGTTGATGTTAGCTGGCCAAAGCTCAGATTTTAAGCAGTGATAACTCAAAATGTGCCACTTATATAAGGCAGGACAAAATATCAGTGATGAGAAAAACTACCCCCCACTACTATCAATCGCTAAACAGAAAGTCTGATAAGTACTCTGTAGAGAGACAGCTACTGCTTCAGTTGAGTTAATATTCAGTGAAAAACACAAATAAACAAAATTAATTACAGTATTATATGAAAAAGAGCAGATAAAAGTGTACTTAAATTCAGTTATACGTCCAGGTTTTTTCAGGTAGAAGTTAGCTGGCCAACACTCAGACATTAAGCAGAGATAACTTTAAATGTACCACTTATATTAAGCAGGACAGAATACCAGTGAAGAGGTGAAACTAACCCGCACTGCTATTGATGGCTACACAGAAATTCTAACAACTACTCTGTACAGAGACAGGCACAACTTCAGTTGAGTTAATATTCAGTGAAAAACGTAAATAAATAAATACAGTACTATATGAAAAAGAGCACTTAAATTCACTTATATGTCCAGTTGATTTCAGATAGATGTTAGCCGGCCAAAGCTCAGATATTAAGCAGAGATAAGTCAAAATGTACCACTTCTAATAGGCAGGACAGAATATCAGTGATGAGGAGAAACTACCCCCCACTGCGATCAATGGCTACACAGAAATTCTAACAAGTACTCTGTAGACAAACAGCCACAACTTCAGTTTAGTTAATATTCAGTGAAAAAAAAACACAAATAAATAAATTAAATACAGTACTATAAAAAAAGAGCAGATAAAAGTGTAACTAAATTCACTTATACATTCAGTTGATTTCAGGTAGATGTTAGCCGGCCAAAGCTCAGATATTAGGCAGAAATAACTCAAAATGTACCAACTATAAAAGGCAGGACAGAATATCAGTGATGAGGTGAATCTACCCCCACTGCTATCAATGGCTACACAGAAATTCTAATAAGTACTCTGTAGAGAGACAGCCACAACTTCAGCTGACTTAATATTCAGTGAAACACACAAATAAATAAATTAAATACAGTACTATATTAAAAAGTGCAGATAAAAGTGTACTTAAACTCATTTATACGTCCAGTTGATTTCATGTAAATGTTAGCTGGACAAAGCTCAGTTATTAAGCAGATATTAATCAAAATGTACCACTTATATAAGGCAGGACAGAATTTCAGTGATAAGATGAAAATACTCCACACTGCTATCAATGGCTACAAAGTAATTCTAACAAGTACTCTGTAGACAGAGACGGCCAAAACGTCAGTTGTGTTAATATTCAATGAAAAACACAAATAAAAAATTAAATATAGTACTATATGTGATCAAGATAAAACTTCAAGGGTACACCACGAGAAGTAGGAGTAAAATTCTGTCTTTTTATTCCAAATAACACATGAAACAAGGTAAAAGGATAAGCGCTTTCGCGTGTGCTATGCACGCTTCATCAGATCTATTTAAACAACAGTAAAACATTTCTTATATAGCAAGTGTCGACCAATAAAAACAGACATCAATTAGGCCAATCTAATTAAATTAAATTGAATTAAGCTAAATTGAGTCAATAATTAATTCATGAGTTTGCAGTAAATCCTGCCCATATTGTAAGGTTGTAAATAATATTTACAGAGCCTAGTGCTTCCGCTCAGCTTAGTGCATCTATAACCTGCAGTTTTAACTAAGAAACTGAAAGACTAAGTCAATACATATTTATTTTGTCCATTCAACTTATAGTAACCAGCACAAAAGCAATCTAAATGCACACATCATATGAATCACTAGCTGTTAATAAAGTTGTTCTTCAAAAAAGAAAAAATATAACTAGTTGTTCATTCATTTCATCCATGCATTCTATAGCAGCCAGCATGGCATAAGCCAAATACGTAATTCATGAAAACCATGGGCTGTTAACATAATGGAGTTCTCCATATAAAAATGTAATTCTAGAAGGTCTCAAAGAGACTAACTGTAGATATTCTCCTGCATTAGCTAATGTTAGTTCATATTAATTCAGGCTGCTAATCTAAAGTACTATTCACCTGACGCTAAACGTCACGCGAATTCACAATACATCAATGCATTAGGAGCCTGAGTGAAATGAACAGGATGGTATAACATGAAATGAAATATAAACTATATAATATAAAATTAACACTAAAGTCATGATGACTGACAGCTACTCACTTATATAATCTACTATAAGTGGCAGGCCAAACATAATAACATAAAATAGCTAAAATTAAAACATGGAATATATGTAGACATAAATATAAATATAAATATTCAAATGCATAAAATTGTGGATATATAAAGTTAATATGATCTCAATATGAGTAAACATACTTGCATATATATAATCAAATGACAGATCAATAAAAAATATATAAAATTGATATTGAACACATATCAATAATTACAGTAATAAATAGTAGATCTTATTAGTCCAAACATGTATCAATGTGTTATTTCAATTCTTACCACAAGAGGTCATCTTTGACAATGAACTAGATTAAAACGAATTAGTTATAGTAGATGGATACTAATGTTAGACACAAAGTGGCACTTGTTTAACCAGTACCAATGAAAACTACAACATAGTAACCAACTCATAATACTACAATACAGTTGCAGAAAAAAGTAAAACAAGAAAACATAAAAATGCATATATGTGCAAAGCCTATGTCTAAACTTGATTGCCAGTTTCTATAATGGTAAAAATAAAGAGCTAATATTACATTGCCCATTTCGAAACTGATGTTTGTAGATCTTATCTCATAAATAAAAGGAAGAAAAAAGATATATTTAGTTCATGGATGGGCCATCAAAACTAATAATATTCCCATATAGATATAAATGAAACAAAGTAAAATGATGCTGTTGCTTATTCGTCGCCCTAATAACCTAAACTCTTAATCTCCATACTAAAATGGAGTTAGAATATATAAGGCCATGTGTCTATTCACATTGGCTTAGTATTAAAGGATATATGTACATTCTAAGGTCTAAATATTCAAAGTATACAGTACTAAAATGCAAATTCCATATATCAACTTGATAAATGCTGGTTATTTTATAGTTTTGTGGATGATATCATAAACAAAACTATTGTTTCATATAATGCTTGATTTCTAATGAGAGACATTTATATTAACTAGCCTGGGAGCATTATCTCCTCTCTAGAATTGGTTTCAAGGAGATATAATTATTAATCCCAGGTTCCCTATGTGCCCCAGTCTTGAATATCCAGTCCAATTCTAGTTTCGCTAGGTTGTTAATGTTGTCCCCCATTCTAATATTCTTTTTCACTGTCTGCAGAACCCTGAACCTAAATTCATGTGTAGAGTTTGAGTTTATGTGTCTAGCCAGGGCATTCAGTTCATTGTTTTTGCGTATATCATAAATATGGTTGTACATACGATCTTTTAGTCTT
This sequence comes from Protopterus annectens, assembly GCF_019279795.1. Taxonomy (NCBI): domain Eukaryota; kingdom Metazoa; phylum Chordata; order Ceratodontiformes; family Protopteridae; genus Protopterus; species Protopterus annectens. Next base: position 348,594,062 of record NC_056734.1, on the reverse strand, counting down.
CTTTTAGTTAAGCCAACATAGAAGGCTCTACAAGACGTACAGTTCGCCATGTAGACCAAATTTGTGCTGTTACAGTCGTAGTGCCCTCTTGGTTTAAACTCAAAATTACCTTCAGGGTATCTGTAGCATTGTACTGTTGTGATAAACTTGCACATGTTACAAGAACTACAAGGGAAAGTGCCTAAAGCCAGATGATTTTCATTCCCCATGTAATTATTGAAATTCCTCGAAAATATATCCTTCAGGTTATCACATGTTCTAAAGATGAACGCAGGTCTAAGACCAACTAAAGCTCTAATATCTTCTATAGCGGTTAGTATATTCCAATGTTTATTTATGATCTTTCTAATCTGAGCATTATCATTGGAGTATTTCATACAATAAGCAATCTTATCACTATCATATCCCTTGCTGTTTCGATATATTGTATGATCGTAACCACTGGGTTTGATATTATATTTTTTCATTGTTCTCTCATTCAGAGCCATATTATTTTTATTTTTATTTATATTTTCATTTGCTAGTTCAGGTGTAGGTATAATACTCTCTCTTATATTTTTCACTAATTCCAAGTTATACCCTCTGCCCGCAAAAATGCGCTCCATGTTACGAGCTTCTTCTTCCAGTACCAAGGGGTCCTGACAAACCTTGGTTAATCTAGAGAATTGACCTTTCACTATCCCTGTGAAAGTGTGCATAGGGTGCATACTGCTCTGGTCTAGAATACTGTTTCTCCAGCAGTTCTTCCTAAAAAGTTTGGAAGTTAGAACACCTTCTCGGTTAAAATATAAACTCACATCTAGGAAGTTGATACTCATCCTGGAATGTTCAAAAGTAAATTTGAGGAATTCCATGGTGGATTCTAAATATATAACGAATTCCTTTAGTTCATCTATTGTTCCTGTCCAAAATAGTACCACATCGTCGCCAAATCTTCTGTAAAAACTTATCTTATTCATCCAAGCATTATTAAACAGAAAACTAGTTTCCCAGAAATACAAAACCAAGTTGGCATAAGAATTTGCACATGGGGTGCCCATAGCGACACCCCATGTCTGCAAATAGTACTTATAGTTGAATATAAAAACATTATTATTCAACACAATGTCCAGTAATTGACTAATCAAGATTTGTCTATCTACAGAAAAACCACTCTCATTCACCATTACTGCCCGTATTGCTTGCAGACCGTATTCATTGGGTATGCAGGTGAACAAATTACAGACATCAAGGGTAACCAAAATCGGTGTATCTACATCAATCTTATCTTGTTGTAACACATATATATCTCTCAATAAATGTTGTGTGTCTTTCAAAATAGTATCAACTCTGTCTACAATTGGTCTCAACATTTTTTCTAGAAAGATTGAGAGATTATAGGTCGCCCATTGTCTCCCAGAGACTATTGGTCGCATCGGTATAGGGCTAGTATGTTTATGTATTTTAGGTAGACCCTTTAGCATCGGTATTAGGGGTTCTTCTATATGCAAAAACTCATACATTTCAACACTAATCTGATGACACATGAGTAAATCGTACAAGTTGTCACTTATATTGTTAATAATGTTCACAACCTGTTCCAAATCGAGTTCTTTATAAGTAGTGTCCGAACTGAGAGAGGTCTCAATAGTATCAATGTACTCAAGTCTGTTTAGCAGTACAACCCCCCCCCTTTGTCTGCAGCAGTAACTACAATGTCTGAGTTGTTCCGTAGTGCCTTGAGTGAGTTAAATTCATCCCTGTCTAGGTTACAAAACTTGTTATTAACATGCTTAGATGAATAGAAGTCATACATATCTGCTTCACAAGATTTAACAAAGCATTCTACCATGGGTGGTAGTTGGGGAGAAAAAGTACTCTTACGCTTAAATTTAAAAGACATTGCATTCTCACTATTGGCATGTATTGATTTCTTGTGCGCAAAAAACATCTTTATAGCAATCTTCCTAGCAAACAATCTTAAATCAGTAAATGTTTCTGTTTGCAGACTTGGTTGTGAGGGATTAAATAAAGTTTAACCCTCGGTTCAAAAGAGATAAATCAGAGTCAGATAAAATGTGACAAGAGTAGTTATATACCAAACCAGTCAATTTGATTGTTTTTTCTGTGGCCCCGTACCTGTCCTGTGAATTTTTCCGTTTCCTGGGGCCTCGGCTTGTTGATCTGCCTCTGGGGAAATGATCTTTCCTGATCGGAAAAGGAGCATCTGATGGTTTGTTGAACGGAGCGTTAGTTCGTCTAATTGCACCTGTTCTCTCTGGGTCATCAGCATGGAGCAGCGCTAACTGGTTGGGAGGTGGTGTGCTAGCATCTAGTATCTCTGCAACTTGTTGTCGTCTTTCATTACTCAGTTCAACCATATTAGATACAATTCCAGACAAGGGCGCCAAATTCAAAGTACTGTTTCTTCCGGTTTCCAGTTCTCCAGTTCGGGGATGAACATTATGGTTAAATCGTGAATTACCATGCTCATTAGTTCTGGGCCAAACAAAAATGTTGCCCGTTTTAAAATCTTCAACATCTCTAATTAGTTTTCGTTGTTTCACATACTTTAATTTGTTGCTATAGCTTTTGATTTGAACTGACACATTATTGAGTTTCTTGTTACAGACCTCAGACTTAAAGCGTTCTACTATGCTTGTATACAGTACATCAGTTCTTGTCTGCAGGTCATGCTCAATAGGTTCAAAATGTTCCAATAATAAGTTTATATATTTAAAACCTAATTCCAGGTTCATATCCTGCCATTTTTTCAACAGGTCAGGATAGAGTTGGCCATACGTAGGCATGCATAAAACGCGCATTCCCCTCGGTATAACTTGGAAATTTATACATGCTTGCAAATGCTTCTTTTGCCAGGAAAGTCTCTGTAATTTATACAAATTATTCTCTAACTCTTTTACTAGGTCATAGAACTCATTGATATCGACATCAGACACATTAGGTGTCGGTTTAGTACTCACTGTATCCAGAAAGTTCATTGTCAATAACGGATTATTCCTTTGTGGTAAGAAGGCATCGATGTTAAGCATATCAGATGGTTTAATTGGATTATAGTCCAGTTCCAAATCTCCCTTCTCCATAGCATGAAAATAGCGGTACAAGTAAAAAATACCAAAGCGTAAAAAATACCACTAGATTCCAAAGTATCCTTCAGCAAAAACAAAACAGCAACCAATGATCAAGATAAAACTTCAAGGATACACCACGAGAAGTAGGAGTAAAATTCTGTCTTTTATTCCAAATAACACATGAAACAAGATAAAAGGATAAGCGCTTTCGCGTGCGCTATGCACGCTTCATCAGATCTATTTAAACAACAGTAAAACATTTCTTATATAGCAAGTGTCGACCAATAAAAACAGACATCAATTAGGCCAATCTAATTAAATTAAATTGAATTAAGCTAAATTGAGTCAATAATTAATTCATGAGTTTGCAGTAAATCCTGCCCATATTGTAAGGTTGTAAATAATATTTACAGAGCCTAGTGCTTCCGCTCAGCTTAGTGCATCTATAACCTGCAGTTTTAACTAAGAAACTGAAAGGCTAAGTCAATACATATTTATTTTGTCCATTCAACTTATAGTAACCAGCACAAAAGCAATCTAAATGCACACATCATATGAATCACTAGCTGTTAATAAAGTTGTTCTTCAAAAAAGAAAAAAGAAAAAATATAACTAGTTGTTCATTCATTTCGTCCATGCATTCTATAGCGGCCAGCATGGCATAAGCCAAATACGTAATTCATGAAAACCATGGGCTGTTAACATAATGGAGTTCTTCATATAAAAATGTAATTCTAGAAGGTCTCAAAGAGACTAACTGTAGATATTCTCCTGCATTAGCTAATGTTAGTTCATATTAATTCAGGCTGCTAATCTAAAGTACTATTCACGTGACGCTAAACGTCACACGAATTCACAATGCATCAATGCATTAGGAACCTGAGTGAAATGAACAGGATGGTATAACATGAAATGAAATATAAACTATATAATATAAAATTAACACTAAAGTCATGATGATTGACAGCTACTCACTTATATAGTACTATATGTAAAAGAGCAGATAAAAGTGTACTTACATTCACTTATATGTCCAGTTGATTTCAGGTAGATGTTAGTCAGCCAATGCTCAGATATTAAGCAGAGATAACTCAAAATGTTATAAGGCTTATAAGGCAGGACAGAATATCACGGATAAGGTGAAACTACCCCCCACTGCTATCAATGGCTACACAGAAATTCTAACAAGTACTCTGTAGAGAGACAGCCACAACTTCAGTTGAGTTAATATTCAGTGAAAAACACAAATAAATAAATTAAATACAGTACTATATGAAAAAGAGCAGATAAAAGTGTACTTAAATTCACTTATACGTCCAGGTTATTTCAGGTAGAAGTTAGCCGGCCATTGCTCAGATATTAAGCAGAGATAACTCAAAATGTACCACATATATAAGGCAGGACAGAATATCAGTGATGAGGTGAAACTACCCCACTGCTATCAATGGCTACACAGAAATTCTAACAAGTACTCTGTAGAGAGACAGCCACAACTTCAGTTGAGTTAATATTCAGTGAAAAACACAAATAAATTAAATACAGTACTATATGAAAAAGAGCAGATAAAAGTGTACTTAAATTCACTTATACATCCAGTTGATTTCAGGTAGATGTTAGCCAGCCAAAGCTCAGATATTAAGCAGAGATAACTCAAAATGTACCACTTATATAAGGCAGGACAGAAAATCAGTGATGAGGTGAAACTACCCCACTGCTATCAATGGCTACACAGAAATTCTAACAAGTACTCTGTAGAGAGACAGCCACAACTTCAGTTGAGTTAATATTCAGTGAAAAACACAAATAAATAAATTAAATACAGTACTATATGAAAACAGCAAATAAATGTGTACTTAAATTCACTTATACTTCCAGTTGATTTCAGGTAGATGTTAGCCAGCCAAAGCTCAGATATTAAGCAGAGATAACTCAAAATGTACCACTTATATAAGGCAGGACAGAATATCAGTGATGAGCTGAAACTACCCCCCACTGCTATCAATGGCTACACAGAAATTCTAACAAGTACTCTGTAGAGAGACAGCCACAACTTCAGTTGAGTTAATATTCAGTGAAAAACACTAATAAAAATAAATACAGTACTATATGAAAAAGAGCAGATAAAAGTGTACTTAAATTCACTTATACATCCAGTTTATTTCAGGTAGATGTTAGCTGGCCAAAGCTCAGATATTAAGCAGAAATAACTCAAAATGTACCACTTCTATAAGGCAGGAGAGAATATCAGTGATGAGGTGAAACTACCCCCCACTGCTATCAATTGCTACACAGAAATTATAACAAGTACTCTGTAGAGGAACAGCCACAACTTCAGTTGAGTTAATTTTCAGTGAAAAACACAAGTAATTAAATTAAATACAGTTCTATATGAAAAAGAGCATACAAAAGTGTACTTAAATTCACTTATACATCCAGTTGATTTCAGGTAGATGTTAGCTGGCCAAAGCTCAGATATTAAGCAGAGATAACTCAAAATGTACCACTTATATAAAGCAGGACAGAATATCAGTGATGAGGTGAAACTACCCCCACTGCTATCAATGGCTACACAGAAATTCTAACAAGTACTCTGTAGAGAGACAGCCACAACTTCAGTTGAGTTAATATTCAGTGAAAAACACAAATAAATAAATTAAATACAGTACTATATGAAAAAGAGCAGATAAAAGTGTACTTAAATTCAGTAATATGTCCAGTTGATTTCAGGTAGATGTTAGCCTGCCAAAGCTCAGATATTAAGCAGAGATAACTCAAAATGTACCACTTATATAAGGCAGGACAGAATATCAGTGATGAGGTGAAACTACCCCCACTGCTATCAATGGCTACACAGAAATTCTAACAACTACTCTGTAGAGAGACAGCCACAACTTCAGTTGAGTTAATATTCAGTGAAAACCACAAATAAATAAATTAAATACAGTACTATATGAAAAAGAGCAGATAAAAGTGTTCTTAAATTCACTTATATGTCCAGTTGATTTCAGGTAGATGTTAGCCAGCCAAAGCTCAGATATTAAGCAGAGATAACTCAAAATGTACCACTTATATAAGGCAGGACAGAATATCAGTGATGAGGTGAAACTACCCCCACTGCTATCAATGGCTACACAGAAATTCTAACAAGTACTCTGTAGAGAGACAGCCACAACTTCAGTTGAGTTAATATTCAGTGAAAAACACAAATAAATAAATTAAATACAGTACTATATGAAAAAAGCAGATAAAAGTGTACTTAAATTCACTTATACATCCAGTTGATTTCAGGTAGATATTAGCCGGCCAAAGCTCAGATATTAAGCAGAGATAACTCAAAATGTACCACTTATATAAGGCAGGACAGAATATCAGTGATGAGGTGAAACTACCCCCACTGCTATCAATGGCTACACAGAAATTCTAACAAGTACTCTGTAGAGAGACAGCCACAACTTCAGTTGAGTTAATATTCAGTGAAAAACACAAATAAATAAATTAAATACAGTACTATATGAAAAAGAGCAGATAAAAGTGTACTTAAATTTACTTATACGTCCAGTTGATTTCAGGCAGATGTTAGCTGGCCAAAGCTCAGATATTAAGCAGAGATAACTCAAAATGTACCACTTATATTAGGCAGGACAGAATATCAGTGATGAGGTGAAACTACTCCCCACTGCTATCAATGGCTGCACAGAAATTCTAACAAGTACTCTGTAGAGAGACAGCCACAACTTCAGTTGAGTTAATATTCAGTGAAAAACACAAATAAATAAATTAAATACAGTACTATATGAAAAAGAGCAGATAAAAGTGTACTTAAATTCACTTATATGTCCAGTTGATTTCAGGTAGATGTTAGCCAACCAAAGCTCAGATATTAAGCAGAGATAACTCAAAATGTACCACTTATATAAGGCAGGACAGAATATCATTGATGAGGTGAAACTACCCCCACTGCTATCAATGGCTACACAGAAATTCTAACAAGTACTCTGTAGAGAGACAGCCACAACTTCAGTTGAGTTAATATTCAGTGAAAAACACAAATAAATAAATTAAATACAGTACTATATGAAAAAGAGCAGATAAAAGTGTACTTAAATTCACTTATACATCCAGTTGATTTCAGGTAGATGTTAGCTGGCCAAAGCTCAGATATTAAGCAGAGATAACTCAAAATGTACCACTTATATAAGGCAGGACAAAATATCAGTGATGAGGTGAAACTACCACCCACTGCTATCAATGGCTACACAGAAATTCTAACAAGTACTCTGTAGAGAGACAGCCACAACTTCAGTTGAGTTAATATTCAGTGAAAACAAATAAATAAATTAAATACAGTACTATATGAAAAAGAGCAGATAAAAGTGTACTTAAATTCATTTATATGTCCAGTTGATTTCAGGTAGATGTTAGCCGGCCAAAGCTCAGATATTAAGCAGAGATAATTCAAAATGTACCACTTATATAAGGCAGGACAGAATATCAGTGATGAGGTGAAACTACCCCCACTGCTATCAATGGCTACACAGAAATTCTAACAAGTACTCTGTAGAGAGACAGCCACAACTTCAGTTGAGTTAATATTCAGTGAAAAACACAAATAAATAAATTAAATACAGTACTATATGAAAAAGCAGATAAAAGTGTACTTAAATTCACTTATATGTCCAGTTGATTTCAGGTTGATGTTAGCCTGCCAAAGCTCAGATATTAAGCAGAGATAACTCAAAATGTACCACTTATATAAGGCAGGACAGAATATCAGTGATGAGGTGAAACTACCCCCCACTGCTATCAATGGCTTCACAGAAATTCTAATAAGTACTCTGTATAGAGACAGCCAGAACTTCAGTTGAGTTAATATTTAGTGAAAAACACAAATATATACATTAAATAAGTAGTATATGAAAAAGAGTAGATAAAAGTGTACCTAAATTCACTTATACATCCAGTTGATTTCAGGTAGATGTTAGCCGGCCAAAGCTCAGATATTATGAAGAGATATCTCAAAATGTGCCACTTATATAAGGCAGAACAAATTATCAGTGATGAGTTGAAACTACCCCACTGTTATCATTGGCTACACAGAAATTCAAAAAAGTACTCCGTAGAGAAAAAGCCACAACATCAGTTGAGTTAATATTCAGTGAAAAACGCAAATAAATAAATTAAATACAGTAATATATGAAAAAGAGCAGATACAAGTTTACTTAAATTCACTTGTACTTCCAGTTGACTTCATATAGATGTTAGCTGGCCAAAGCTCAGAATTAAGCAGAGATAACTCAAAATGTACCACTTATATAAGGCAAGACAAAATATCAGTAATGAGGTGAAACTACCCCCCACTGCTGTCAATCGCTACACAGAAATTCTAACAAGTACTCTGTAGAAAGACAGCCACAACTTCAGTTGAGTTAATATTCAGTGAAAAACACAAATAAATAAATTAAATACAGTAGTATATGAAAAAGAGCAGATAAAAGTGTACCCGAGTTCACATATATGTCCAGCACATTTCAGGCAGATGTTAGGCGACCAAAGCTCAGATATTAAGAAGAGATAACTCAAAATGTACCACTTAAATAAGGCAGGACAGAATATCAGTGATGAGGTGAAACTACCCCACACTACTATCAATGGCTATGCAGACATTCTAACAAGTACTCTGTAGAGAGACAGCCATAACTTCACTTGAGATAAAATTCAGTGAAAAACACTAATAAATAAATTAAAAAACTGTGTTATATTATAAAGAACAGATAAATGTGCACTTAAATTTACTAATACATCCAATTGATTTCAGGTAGATCTTAGGCGGCCAAAGCTCAGATATTAAGAAGAGATACCTCAGAATGTACCACTTATATAAGGCAGGACAGAATATTAGAGATGAGGTGAAACTACCCCACACTGCTATCAATGGCTACACAGAAATTCTAACAAGTACTCTGTAGAGAGACAGACACAACTTCAATTGAGTTAATATTCAATGAAAAACACAAATAAATAAATTAAATACAGTACTATGTGAGAAAAAGTAGATAAAAGGGTACTTAAATTAACTTATACGTCCAGTTGATTTCAGTTAGATGTTAGCCAGTCAAAGCTCAGATGTTAAGCAGAGATGAATCAAAATGTACCACTTATATAAGCTAGGACAGAATATCAGTGATGAGGTGAAACTACCCCCACTGCTATCAAGGTCTACACAGAAATTCTAACAAGTACTCTGTAAAGAGACAGCCATAACTTCAGCTGAGTTAATATTCAGTAAAACACAAATAAATAAATTAAATACAGTACTATGTGAGAAAAAGCAGATAAAAGGGTACTTAAATTAACTTATACGTCCAGTTGATTTCAGTTAGATCTTAGCCGGCCAAAGCTGAGATATTAATCAGAGATAACTCAAAATGTACCACTTATATAAGGCAGGACAGAAAGTCAGTGAAGAGCTGAAACTATTCCCCACTGCTATCAATGGCTACACAGAATTTCTAATAAGTACTCTGTAGAGAGACAGCCACAACTTCAGTTGAGTTAATATTTAGTGAAAAACACAAATAAATAAATTAAATACAGTACAATATGAAAAAAGCAGATAAAAGTGAACTTAAATTCATTTATACTTTCAGCTGATTTCAGGTAGATGTTAGCTTGCCAAAGCTCAGATATTAAGCAGAGATAACTTGAAATGTACCTCTTATATAAGTCAGGACAGAATATTAGTGATGAGGTGAAACTACCCCCCACTGCTATCAATGGCTACACAGAAATTCTATCAAGCACTCTGTAAAGAGACAGCCACAACTTTAGCTGAGTTAATATTCAGTGAAATCCACTAATAAATAAATTAAAGTACTATATGAAAAAAAGCAGATAAAAGTGTACTTAAATTTACTTATATGTCCAGTCAATTTCAGGTAGATGTTAGCCGGCCAAAGCACAGATATTAAGCAGAGGTAACTCAAAATATACCCGTTATATAAGGCAGGACAGAATATCAGTGATGAGGTGAAACTACCACCCACTGCTATCGATGACTTTACAGAAATTCTAACAAGTACTCTGTAGAAAGACAACCACAACTTCAGTTGAGTTAATATTCAGTGAGAAACAAAAATAAATAAATTAAATACAGTACTATATGAAAAAGAACAGATAAAAGTGTACTTCAATGCACATATATGTCCATTTGATTTCAGGTAGATGTTAGCCGGCCAAAGCTCAGATATTAAGCAGAGATGACTCAAAATGTACCACTTATATAAGGCAGGACAAAATATCAGCGATGAGGTGAAACTAGCCCCACTTCTATCAATCGCTACACAGAAATTCTAACAAGTACTCTGTAGAGAGACACCCACAACTTCAGTTGAGTTAATATTCATTGAAAAGCACAAATAAATAAATTGAATACGGTATTATATGTAAAAGAGCACATAAAAGTGTACTTAAATTCACTTATACGTCCAGTTGATTTCCCATAGATGTTAGCCGGCCAAAGTTCAGATATTAAGCAGAGATAACTCAAAATGTACCACTTATATAAGGCAGGACAGAATATCAGTGATGAGGTGAAATTACACCTCACTGCTATTAATGGCTGCACGAAATTCTAACAAGTATTCTGTAGTGAAACAGCAACAACTTCAGCTGAGTTAATATTCAGTGAAAAACACAAATAAATAAATTAAATAGAGTATTATACGTGAAACATCAGATAAAAGTATACTTTTATTCAGTTATACATCTAGTTGATTTCAGGTAAATGTTAGCTAGCCAAAGCTCTGATATTTAGCAGAGATAGCTCAAAATGTGCCACTTATAATAAGGCAGGATAGAAAATCAGTGATGAGGTGAAACTACCCCCACTGCTATCAATGGCTACACAGAAATTCTAATAAGTACTCTGTAGAGAGACAGCCACAACTTCAGTTGAGTTAATAGTCAGTGAAAAACACAAATAAATAAATTAAATACAGTACAATATCAAAAAAGCAGATAAAAGTGAACTTAAATTCACTTATACTTCCAGTTGATTTCAGGTAGATGTTAGCTTGCCAAAGTCAGATATTAAGCAGAGATAACTTAAAATTTACCACTTATATTAGGCAGGACAGAATATTAGTGATGAGGTAAAACTACCCCCCACTGCTATCAATGGCTACACAGAAATTCTATCAAGTACTCTGTAAAGAGAAAGCTACAACTTTAGTTGAGTTAATATTCAGTGAAAACCACTAATAAATAAATGAAAGTACTATATGAAAACAGCAGATAAAAGTGTACTTAAATACATTTATACATCCATTTGATTTCAAGTAGATGTTAGTCGGCTAATGCTCATATATTAAGCACTGTTAACTCAAAATACACCACTTATATAAGACATGAAAGAATATCAGTAATGAGGTGATACTACTCCCATTGCTATCAATGGCTGCACAGAACATCTAACAACCACTACAGCCACAACTTCAGTAAAGTTAATATTCAGTGAAAAACACAAATAAATTAAATACAGTACTGTATGAAAAAGAGCAGATAAAAGTTTACTTAAATTCACTTATAAGTTCAGTTGATTTCAGGTGGATGTTAGCTGGCCAAAGCTCAGATATTAAGCAGAGATAACTCAAAATGTACCACTTATATAAAGATGGACAGAATATCAGTGATGAGGTGAAACTAGCCCACACTGCTATCAATGGCTGCACAGAAATCCTCAAGTACTCTGTAGAGAGACAGCCACAACATCAGTTGAGTTAATATTCAGTGAAAAACACAAATAAAAAAGTTAAATAAAGTACTATATTAAAAACAGCAGATAAAAGTTACTTAAATTCAGTAATACGTCCAGTTGATTTCAGGTTGATGTTAGACTGCCAAAGCTCAGATAGTAAGCAGAGCTAACTCAAAATGTACTACTTAAATAAGGCAGGTAAGAATATAAGTGATGACATGAAACTACCCCCTAGTGCTATCAATGGCTGCACAGAAATTCTAACAACTGCTCTGTAGATAGACAGCCGCAACTTCAGTTAAGCTAATATTCAGTGAAAAGCACAAATAAATAAACTAAATACAGAACTATATGAAAAAGAGCTGATGAAAGTTTTCTTAAATTCACTTATATGTCCAGTTGATTTCAGGTAGATGTTAGCCAGCCAAAGCTCATATATTAAGCAGAGAGAACTCAAAATGTTCCACTTATATAAGGCAGGACAGAATATCAGTGAAGAGGTGATACTACCCCCCACTGCTATCAATTGCTACACAGAAATTCTAACAAGTACTCTGTAGAGAGACACCCACAACATCAGCTGAGTTAATATTCAGTGAAAAACGCAAATAAATAAATTAAATACAGTAATATAAGAAAAAGAGCAGCTAAAAGTTTACTTAAATTCACTTGTACTTCCAGTTGACTTCATGTAGATGTTAGCCGGCCAAAGCTCAGAATTAAGCAGAGATAACTCAAAATGTACCACTTATATAAGGCAGTACAAAATATCAGTGATGAGGTGAAACTACCCCTACTGCTGTCAATCGCTACACAGAAATTCTAACAAGTACTCTGTAGAGAGACAGCCACAACTTCAGTTGAGTTAATATTCAGTGAAAAACACAAATAAATAAATTAAATGCAGTACTATATGAAAAAGTGCAGATAAAAGTGTACTTACATTTACTTATACGTCCAGTTGATTTCAGGCAGATGTTAGCTGGCCAAACCTCAGATATTAAGCAGAGATAATTCTAAATATACCCCTTATATTAGGCAGGACAGAATATAAGTGATGAGGTGAAACACTCCCCCACAGTTATCAATGGCTGCACAGAAATTCTAACATGTGCTCTGTAGAGAGACAGCCACAACTTCAGTTGAGTTAATATTCAGTGAAAAACACAAATAAATAAAGTAATCCAGTACTGTATTAAAAAGACCAGATAAAAGCGTACTTAAATTCACTAATATGTCCAGTTGATTTCAGGCGGCTATTTGCCAACCAAAGCTCAGATATTAAGCAGAGATAACTCAAAACGTACCGCTTATAAAAGGCAGGACAAAATGTCATTGATGAGGTGAAACTACCCCCCAGTGCTATCAAAGGCTACACAGAAGTTCTAACAAGTACTCTGTAGAGAGACAGCCACAACTTCAGTTGAGTTTATATTCACTGAAAAACACAAATAAATAAATTAAATACAGTTCTGTTTGAAAAAGGTCAGACAAAAGTGTATTTAAATTCACTTGTACATCCCGTTGACTTCAGGTAGATTTTAGCTGGCCAAAGCTCAGATATTAAGCAAAGATGACTCAAAATGTACCACTTATATAAGGCAGGACAAAATATCAGTGATGAGGTGAAACTACCACCCACTGCTATGAATCACTACACAGAAATTCTAACAAGTACTCTGTAGAGAGACAGCCACAACTTCAGTTGAGTTAATATTCAGTGAAAAACGCAAATAAAATAAATACAGTACTATATGAAAAAGAGCAGATAAAAGTCTACTTAAATTCATTTATATGCCCAGTTGATTTTAGGTAGATGTTAGCCGGCCAAAGCTCATATATTAAGCAGAGATAATTCAAAATATACCCCTTATATAAGGCAGGACAGAATATAAGTGATGAGGTGAAACTACCCCCCACTGCTATCAATGGCTGCACAGAAATTCTAACATGTGCTCTGTAGAGAGACAGCCACAACTTCAGTTGAGTTAATATTCAGTGAAAAACACAAATAAATAAATTAAATACAGTACTGTATGAAAAGGAACAGATAAAAGTTTACTTAAATTCACTTATACATCCAGTTCATTTCAGGTGGATGTTAGCCAGCCAAAGCTCAGATATTAAGCAGAGATAACTCAAAATGTACCACTTATATAAGGCAGGACAGAATATCAGTGATGAGGTGATACTACCCCCCACTGCTATCAATGGCTACACAGAAATTCTACCAAGAACTCTGTAGAGAGACAGCCACAACTTCAGTTGAGTTATTATTCAGTGAAAAACACAAATAAATAAATTAAATAAAGTACTATATGAAAAAAATAGATAAAAGTGTACTTAAATTCTCTTATATGTCTAGTTGATTTCAGGTTGATGTTAGCCTGCCAAAGCTCAGATATTAAGCAGAGATAACTCAGAATGTACCACTTATATAAGGCAGGACAGAATATCAGTGATGAGATGAAACTACCCCCACTGCTATTAATGGCTGCACAGAAATTCTAATATGTGCTTTGTAGAGAGACATCCACAACTTCAGTTGAGTTAATATTTAGTGCAAAACACAAATAATTAAATTAAATACAGTACTATATGAAAAAGATTAGATAAAAGTGTACCTAAATTCACTTGTACATCCAGTTGATTTCAGGCAGATGTTAGCCAGCCAAAGCTCAGGTATTATAAAGAGATATCTCAAAATGTACCACTTATATAAGGCAGAACAAGTTATCAGTGATGAGTTGAAACTACCCCACTGTTATCATTGGCTACACAGAAATTCAAAAAAGTACTCCGTAGAGAAAAAGCCACAACTTTAATTGAGTTAATATTCAGTGAAAAACGCAAATAAATAAATTAAATACAGTAACATATGAAAAAGAGCTAATAAAAGTTTACTTAAATTCACTTGTACTTCCAGTTGACTTCTTGTAGATGTTAGCCAGCCAAAGCTCAGAATTAAGCAGAGATTACTCAAAATGTACCACTTATATAAGGAAAGACAAAATATCAGTGATGAGATGAAACTACCCCCCACTGCTGTCAATCGCTACACAGAAATTCTAATAAGTACTCTGTAGACAGACAGCCATAACTTCAGTTGAGTTAATATTCAGTGAAAAACACAAATAAATAAATTAAATACAGCAGTATATGAAAAAGAGCAGATAAAAGTGTACCCGAGTTCACATATACATTGAGCACATTTCAGGCAGATGTTAGGCGACCAAAGCTCAGATATTAAGAAGAGATAAGTCAAAATGTACCACTTAAATAAGGCAGGACAGAATATCAGTGATGAGGTGAAACTACCCCACACTGCTATCAATGGCTATGCAGACATTCTAACAAGTACTCTGTAGAGAGACAGCCATAACTTCATTTGAGATAAAATTCAGTGAAAAACACTAATAAATAAATTAAAAAACTGTGTTATATGAAAAAGAGCATATAAAAGTGCACTTAAATTTACTTATACATCCAGTTGATTTCAGGTAAATATTAGCCGGCCAAAGCTCAGATATTAAGAAGAGATATCTCAGAATGTACCACTTATATAAGGCAGGACAGAATATTACAGATGACGTGAAACTACCCCACACTGCTATCAATGGCTACACAGAAATTCTAACAAGTACTCTGTAGAGAGACAGACACAACTTCGATTGAGTTAATATTCAATGAAAAACACAAATAAATTAAATACAGTACTATGTGAGAAAAAGTAGATAAAAGGGTACTTAAATTAACTTATACGTCCAGTTGATTTCAGTTAGATGTTAGCCAGCCAAAGCTCAGATGTTAAGCAGAGATGACTCAAAATGTTCCACTTATATAAGCTAGGACAGAATATCAGTGATGAGGTGAAACTACCCCCACTGCTATCAAGGTCTACACAGAAATTCTAACAAGTACTCTGTAAAGAGACAGCCATAACTTCAGCTGAGTTAATATTCAGTAAAACACAAATAAATAAATTAAATACAGTACTATGTGAGAAAAAGCAGATAAAAGGGTACTTAAATTAACTTATACGTCCAGTTGATTTCAGTTAGATCTTAGCCGGCCAAAGCTCAGATATTAATCAGAGATAACTCAAAATGTACCACTTATATAAGGCAGGACAGAAAATCAGTGAAGAGCTGAAACTACTCCCCACTGCTATCAATGGCTACACAGAATTTCCAATAAGTACTCTGTAGAGAGACAGCCACAACTTCAGTTGAGTTAATATTTAGTGAAAAACACAAATAAATAAATTAAATACAGTACAATATGAAAAAAGCAGATAAAAGTGAACTTAAATTCATTTATACTTCCAGCTGATTTCAGGTAGATGTTAGCTTGCCAAAGCTCAGATATTAAGCAGAGATAATTTGAAATGTACCTCTTATGTAAGTCAGGACAGAATATTAGTGATGAGGTGAAACTACCCCCCACTGCTATCAATGGCTACACAGAAATTCTATCAAGCACTTTGTAGAGAGACAGCCACAACTTTAGCTGAGTTAATATTCAGTGAAAACCACTAATAAATAAATTAAAGTACTATATGAAAAAAAGCAGATAAAAGTGTACTTAAATTTACTTATATGTCCAGTCAATTTCAGGTAGATGTTAGCCGGCCAAAGCACAGATATTAAGCAGAGGTAACTCAAAATATACCCCTTATATAAGGCAGGACAGAATATCAGTGATGAGGTGAAACTACCACCCACTGCTATCGATGGCTTTACAGAAATTCTAACAAGTACTCTGTAGAAAGACAACCACAACTTCAGTTGAGTTAATATTCAGTGAGAAACAAAAATAAATAAATTAAATACAGTACTATATGAAAAAGAACAGATAAAAGTGTACTTCAATGCACATATATGTCCAGTTGATTTCAGGTAGATGTTAGCCGGCCAAAGCTCAGATATTAAGCAGAGATGACTCAAAATGTACCACTTATATAAGGCAGGACAAAATATCAGTGATGAGGTGAAACTAGCCCCACTTCTATCAATCGCTACACAGAAATTCTAACAAGTACTCTGTAGAGAGACACCCACAACTTCAGTTGAGTTAATATTCATTGAAAAGCACAAATAAATAAATTGAATACGGTATTATATGTAAAAGAGCACATAAAAGTGTACTTAAATTCACTTATACGTCCAGTTGATTTCCCATAGATGTTAGCCGGCCAAAGTTCAGATATTAAGCAGAGATAACTCAAAATGTACCACTTATATAAAGATGGACAGAATATCAGTGATGAGGTGAAACTAGCCCACACTGCTATCAATGGCTACCCAGAAATTCTAACAAGTATTCTGTAGAGAGACAGCCACAACTTCAGCTGAGTTAATATTCAGTGAAAAACACAAATAAATGCATTAAATACAATGCTATATGAAAAAGAGCAAATAAAAGTGTACCTATATTCAATTATACGTCCAGTTGATTTCAGGTAAATATTAGTCGGCCAAAGCGCAGATATTAAGAAGAGATATCTCAGAATGTACTACTTATATAAGGCAGGACAGAAATCAGTGATGAGGTAAAACTACCCCCCCCCCACTGCTGTCATTGGCTAAACAGAAATTCTAACAAGTACTCCGTAGAGAGACAGCCACAACTTCAGTTGAGTTACTATTTAGTAAAAAACACAAATAAATAAATGAAATACAGTATTATATGTAAAAGAGCAGATAAAAGTGTACTTAAATTCACTTATACGTCTAGTTCATTGCAAGTAGATGTTAGTCAGCCAAAGTTCAGATATTAAGCAAAGATAACTGAAAATGTACCACTTATGTAAGGGAGGACAGAATATCAGTGATGAGGTGAAACTACCCCACACTGCTATCAATGGCTACACAGAAATTCTAACAAGTAATCTGTAGAGAGACAGAAACAACTTCAATTGAGTTAATATTCAGTGAAAAACGCAAATAAAAAAATACAGTATTCTATCAAAAAGAGCAGATAAAAATCTACTTACATTCAGTTATACATCTAGTTGGTTTCAGGTAGATGTTAGCCGGCCAAAGCTCAGATATTAAGCAGAGATAACTCAAAATGTGCCACTTATAATAAGGCAGGATAGAAAATCAGTGATGAGGTGAAACTACCCCCACTGCTATCAATGGCTACACAGAAATGCTAATAAGTACTCTGTAGAGAGACAGCCACAACTTCAGTTGAGTTAATAGTCAGTGAAAAACACAAATAAATAAATTAAATACAGTACAATATCAAAAAAGCAGATAAAAGTGAACTTAAATTCACTTATACTTCCAGTTGATTTCAGGTAGATGTTAGCTTGCCAAAGTCAGATATTAAGCAGAGATAACTTAAAATTTACCACTTATATTAGGCAGGACAGAATATTAGTGATGAGGTAAAACTACTCCCCACTGCTATCAATGGCTACACAGAAATTCTATCAAGTACTCTGTAAAGAGAAAGCTACAACTTTAGTTGAGTTAATATTCAGTGAAAACCACTAATAAATAAATGAAAGTACTATATGAAAACAGCAGATAAAAGTGTACTTAAATACATTTATACATCCATTTGATTTCAAGTAGATGTTAGTCGGCTAATGCTCATATATTAAGCAGAGTTAACTCAAAATACACCACTTATATAAGACATGAAAGAATATCAGTAATGAGGTGATACTACTCCCATTGCTATCAATGTCTGCACAGAACATCTAACAACTACTACAGCCACAACTTCAGTAAAGTTAATATTCAGTGAAAAACACAAATAAATTAAATACAGTACTGTATGAAAAAGAGCAGATAAAAGTTTACTTAAAATCACTTATAAGTTCAGTTGATTTCAGGCAGATGTTAGCCGGCCAAAGCTCAGATATTATGAAGAGATATCTCAAAATGTACCACTTATATAAGGCAGGACAAATTATCAGTGATGAGTTGAAACTACCCCCACTGCTATCATTGGCTACACAGAAATTCTAACAAGTACTCCGTAGAGAAACAGCCACAACTTTAGTTGAGTTAATATTCAGTGATAAACACAAATAAATATTTTAAATACAGTACTATATGAAAAAGAGCAGATAAAAGTGTACCTAAATCACTTATATGTCCAGTTGATTTCAGGTAGATGTTAGCCGGCCAAAGCTCAGTAATTAAGGAGAGATAACTCAAAATATACCACTTATATAGGCACAACAGAATATCCGTGATATGGTAAAACAACCCCCACTGCTATCAATGGCTACACAGAAATTCTAACAAGTACTCTGTAGAGAGACAGCCACAACTTCAGTTGAGTTAAAATTCAGTGAAAAACATTAATAAATTAATTAAATACAGTGCTATATGAAAAAGAGCATATAAAAGTGCACTTAAATTTACTTATACATCCAGTTGATTTCAGGTAGATGTTAGCCAGCCAAAGCTCAGATATTAAGCAGAGATAACTCAAAATGTACCCCTTACATAAGGCAGGACAGAATATCAGTGATGAGATGAAACTACCCCCCACTGCTATCAATGGCTGCACAGAAATTCTAACAAGTACTCTGTAGAGAGACAGCCACAACTTCAGTTGAGTTAATATTCAGTGAAAAACACAAATAAATAAATTAAATAAATTACTGTTTGAAAAAGAGCAGGAAAAAATGTACCTAAATTCACTTATACGTCCAGTTAATTGCAGGTAGATGTTAGCCAGCCAAAGCACAGATATTAAGCAGAGCTAAATCAAAATGTACCCCTTATATAAGGCAGGACAGAATATCAGTGATGAGGTGAAACTACCCCCCACTGCTGTCGTTGTCTACTCAGAAATTCTAACAAGTACTTCATAAAGTGACAGCCACAGCTTCAGTTGAGTTAATATTCAGTGTAAAAAACACAAATAAATTAAATACAGTATTATATGTAAAAGACCAGATAAAAGTATCCTTAAATTCACTTATACTTCCAGTTGATTTCAGGTAGATTTTAGCTGGCCAAAGCTCAGATATTAAGCAGAGATAACTCAAAATGCCCCAGTTATATAAGGCAGTACAGAATAACAGTGATGAGGTGAAACTACCCCCCATTGCTAGCAATGGCTTCACAAGTACTCTGTAGAGAGACAGCCACAACTTCAGTTAATATTCACTGAAAAACACTAATAAATAAATTACAGTACTATATGAAAAACAGCAGTTAAAACTATACTTAAATTTACTTATACGTCCAGTTGATTTCAGGTCAATTTTAGCCAGCCAAAGCTCAGATATTAAGCAGAGATAACTCAATATGTACCCGTGATATAAGGCAGGACGGAATATCAGTGATGAGGTGAAACTACCCCCCACTGCTATCAATGGCTGCACAGAAATTCTAACAAGTACTCTGTAGAGAGCTAGCCACAACTTCAGTTGATTTAATATTCAGTGAAAAACTCAAATCAATAAATTAAATACAGCACTATATAAATAATGGCAGAAAGAAGTGTATTTAAATCCACTTATACATCCAGTTGATTTCAGGTTGATGTTACCCTGCCAAAGCTCAGATATTAAGCAGAGATAACTCAAAATGTACCACTTATATAAGACAGGACAGAATGTCAGTGATGAGGTAAAACTACCCCCCCCCCACTGGTATCAATGGCTACACAGAATGTCTAACAAGTACTCTGTAGGGAGACAGCCACAACTTCACTTGAGTTAATATTCAGTGAAGAACACAAATAAATAAATTAAATACAGTACTATATGAAAAAGAGCAGATAAAAGGGTATTAAATTCACTTATACGTCCAGTTGATTTCAGGCAGATGTTAGCCGACCAAAGCTCAGATTTTAAGCAGAGATAACTCAAAATGTACCACTTATATAAGGCAGGACAGAATATTAGTGATGAGATGAAACTACCCCCCACTGCTATCAATGGCTGCACAGAAATTCTAACAAGTACTCTGTAGAGAGACAGCCACAACTTCAGTTGATTTAATATTTAGTGAAAAACACAAATAAATAAATGAATTACAGTACTAAATGAAAAGAGCAGAAACAGTGTTCTTAAATTCACTTGTAAGTCCAGTTGATTTTAGATAGATGTTAGCCAGCCAAAGCTCACATGTTAAGCAGACATAATTCAAAATATACCCCTTATTTAAGGCAGGACAGAATAAAAGTAATGAGGTGAACCTACCCCCACTGCTATCAATGGCTACACAGAAATTCTAACAAGTACTCTGTAGAGAGACCGCCTCAACTTCAGTTGAGTTAAAATTCAGTGAAAAACACTAATAAATAAATGAAATACAGTGCTATATGAAAAAGAGCATATAAACGTGCACTTAAATTCACTTATACATCCAGTTGATTTCAGGTAGATGTTAGCCAGCCAAAGCTCAGATATTAAGCAGAAATAATTCAAAATGTACCCTTTACATAAGGCAGGACAGAATATCAGTGATGAGATGAAACTACCCCCCACTGCTATCAATGGCTTCACAGAAATTCTAACAAGTACTCTGTAGAGAGACAGCCACAACTTCAGTTGAGTTAATATTCAGTGAAAAACACAAATAAATAAATTAAATAAATTACTGTTTGAAAAAGAGCAGGAAAAAATTTACCTAAATTCACTTATACGTCCAGTTAATTACAGGTAGATGTTAGCCAGCCAAAGCACAGATATTAAGCAGAGCTAACTCAAAATGTACCCCTTATATAAGGCAGGACAGAATATCAGTGATGAGGTGAAACTACCCCCCACTGCTGTCGTTGCCTACACAGAAATTCTAACAAGTACTCCAGAAAGTGACAGCCACAGCTTCAGTTGAGTTAATATCCAGTGTAAAAAACACAAATAATTTAAATAGAGTATTATATGTAAAATATCAGATAAAAGTATACTTAAATTCACTTATACTTCCATTTGATTTCAGGTAGATTTTAGCTGGCCAAAGCTCAGATATTAAGCAGAGATCACTTAAAATGTCTGAGTTATATAAGGCAGTACAGAATAACAGTGATGAGGTGAAACTACCCCCCACTGCTAGCAATGGCTTCACAAGTACTCTGTAGAGAGACAGCCACAACTTCTGTTAATATTCACTGAAAAACACTGATAAATAAATTACAGTACTATATGAAAAAGAGCAGTTAAAACTATACTTAAATTTATTTATATGTCCAGTTGATTTCAGGTCAATTTTAGCCAGCCAAAGCTCAGATATTAAGCAGAGATAACTCAATATGTACTCATGATATAAGGCAGGACAGAATATCAGTGATGAGGTGAAACTACCCCCCCCTCCACTGCTATCAATGGCTGCACAGAAATTCTAACAAGTACCCTGTAGAGAGATAGCCACAACTTCAGTTGATTTAATATTCAGTGAAAAACTCAAATCAATAAATTAAATACAGCACTATATAAATAATGGCAGAAAGAAGTGTATTTAAATCCACTTATACATGCTGTTGATTTCAGGTTGATGTTACCCTGCCAAAGCTCAGATATTAAGCAGAGATAACTCAAAATGTACCACTTATATAAGACAGGACAGAATATCAGTGATGAGGTAAAACTACCCCCCCCCCCACTGGTATCAATGGCTACACAGAATGTCTAACAAGTACTCTGTAGGGAGACAACCACAACTTCAGTTGAGTTAATATTCAGTGAAGAACACAAATAAATAAATTAAATACAGTACTATATGAAAAAGAGCAGATAAAAGGGTACTTAAATTCACTTGTACGTCCAGTTGATTTCAGGTAGATGTTAGCCGACCAAAGCTCAGATTTTAAGCAGAGATAACTCAAAATGTACCACTTATATAAGGCAGGACAGAATATCAGTGATGAGGTGGATCTACCCCCCACTGCTACCAATCGCTGCACAGAAATTCTAACAAGTACTCTCTGGAGAGACAGCCACAGCTTCAGTTGAGTTAATATTGCGTGAAATACTATGGGCCACATTCACGAAACCACCATGTAAGACTTAATTTTTCTTACTCGGAGGCTGCAATTGAACTGTATGACATCAACATGCCATGAATATTCATGAGGGCACGCTGACTCATCCGTAATTCTTACACGGACTGAGTAGGCAAGAAGGGGGTGTGTCCGACTGCCGAGCAGTCTAAAAGTCCACACCCCTGCAAGTTTTTAAAAAGCATAATGTCAACAGATAAGAGCGAGTTCGCTCAAATGTACTTGCATGCAACATCACACTCCCTGACACTGTAAACCCCCAGCAGAGTTATAAAACGCAGAATATTAATTTTTTTTTTAAATCCACGATATAGCTGCCCCTATTTGCGCTTGTTTGCGTGGGTGTGCCCATTACTTAACCTCAGTTAGCAATTGTGACATTGAAGAGCATATAAGAACTACTTATGCAAATTAATCCAAATAGCAATAGCGTAATGGTAGAGCGTATGCACAAAGAGAAGGCATTCACTGTTCGAGTCCCACCGCTCCCCTTCTTATTTACGTTTTAAAGCAGTATTTGAAATAATACCAGACAAATATGATTAAAATTTTATTAAAAGCAGTGACATGGCCAATGTATCAGTGAACAAAATATATATTTTTAAAGGACCCAGATATATAATAGCCTGGTGTTAAGCAATGTTTTACACAGATAAACACAGGTGCCCATAGTTTAATAGTGCTGTACCCATCTAAACAGAGGTGCCCATAGTTTAATAGCACTTTACCCAGTTAAACAGAGGTGCCCATAGTTAAATAGCGCTTTACCCAGCTAAACAGAGTTGCCCATAGTTTAATAGTGCTTTACCCAGCGCAATAGAGTTGCCCAACGTTTAAAAGCGCTTTACCCAGCGCAATGTGTTTGCACCGACGTGCAAGCCGCGCCAACCAGGGCACCGTGGAGCAACGTAGAGCTAAGTTGCTTAAATGCAGCCACACCCCCTAGCCTGTCTAGACAATATTAAAATGAAAGAATGACAAGGTTTGAACCCAGGACCCTTAGTATCATAACCAAAGTACAGAACCACTAAGCCATGACAACATAGGGGAAACAGCCACTATTAACATTCATAAACCTAGGAATGGCAGTTTAACCATTACTAAGCAGGTCTGCAGTCAGCCTAGAATATTACAAAATGGCCAATCACAAAAAAGTGTGGGAAATGCAGCATATATAAGCCCCACAGGCAGGAATACACACCATAACTGATTGTAGCTCACATCTTCGGTCAGAATGTCTGGTGTTGGAGAGGGAGCGTGCTTCAGAGTGCAGAGATGGGGCATCGAGGAGTCCAAATACATGGTTTGGCTCCTAGTCCACCGTCACGAGGCAAGACTCCTGCAGGGCCAGTTCCACGGGATGGAGTACAAGGCAGAGGCTTGGAACAGGTTAGCTCGTGACCTCACCAGTGCCACAGGTGTTCCTCGGACTGGTGAGCAGGTCCGTCACCACCATGCGGACCTGAAGAGATGAAAGGAGGACCACCTGAACCAGTGGATACAGGAGGCCCGTGGGATGTGGGATGCCCCAGTACTGAGTATCTAGCCATGGAATGCAGTATGTAAGAATTTCAAATAGAGTATGTATAATGGATAGGAATGTCTCAATATCCCTTCATTTACTTTACAGCTGCAGGTGACCATGTTACGAATCAGCAAGCCTATGTTAATAGGCTGCTAAGGCTGCGCCGCCAGGCAGGTTAGTGATTATTCTGCATGTATTGTTATATAAAATATGGGAGAGAGCATGAAAGAAAGTGTTGTAGTACAATAATACAGCCATAAAATGTACTGAATAAGTCCTCTGCATGTACTGTCAGATAAAAACGTTAGAGAGGCAGAAAAAGAGTGTAGTAACCCATTAAGAAAGGTAACAAATGTCTGGAATAATATCTCTGCAGGCACTGTCATATAAAAGAATATGTGAGTGAGCCTGAAAAAAGAGTGTGTTAACCTATTAATAAAGATATAATATGTCGTGAACATGTCTGCCATATATACCGTTAAAACAAATAAAGGAGTGAGCCTGTAGAAAAGTGTGTAATGTCATTAATAAAGGTCTAAAACCCAGAGTGTGTCTGTTTCACTTAGTATGAAATGTTGTTGTACCCTTGCATTATACAAATAGTAATGTGTTAGAAAGTGCTGACAACCCAGAGTTCTGCAGTCCCATCTAAAGTGGGTGATGGAAGTGCTAGTAGCTGTGAAGTAAATATACAGTCCTCAACAGTCAGTTACTGGCTGGCATGCATAAGTAAATCTGGCACATGAGTAGCATGCTAATATGTTCCCCAGAAATGTAAGTGTGCTTCAATAAATGCAGGGTTCTGTACAATTTAAAGTGAAAATGTCATGTGAAAACATCCAGAGATGTAGATAAAGAAATATAAATGCAACCATGAAATATGTAGCAGTAACATCTGCATCCTGGACAGTTATTATGCGAGATATAGGTCAAGTATAGCTTGAACTAGCCAAACCCACTACACAACCTAATGCATGGTGGCAAGTGTAATAATACATGTAGGGAATATACACCTGCAGTCACTAGGAATGTAGTGTAGAGTAAAACTGTTTATAAGATGTTAACAGAGGTTTTTTCTACACCCTGTTTGTGCATAAACCATGCAATTCCACACCTCAGTGGGTATGTGTAATCTTAAATATTTGTTAGGATATATGTCTAATTGTTCTATAAATATTTGCACTCATGTTGATGCATGTGCCCTGTTCAAACACCACGTTCATGGTGGTCTGTTGCTACCAATCATCCCTGCATGCATTTGGAATAACCACTGTTGTTCAATATATGCATGTGTTATGTTTGCTGTTCAACTGTTGGTACTGTGGTGTGTTGGGTTAATGGGAATATTACTGCATGCTGTTACAACTAATCTGGAATGCTGTTGTTTATGTTGTAATGAAACACACCTAATCACAGAACGTATGGGAAGGCCGGTCCCAGCGGACCCACCTGTCCCTCCTCAGTTGGCGAGTGCACCTGGCACCAGTGGCTCTGGTGCCCAGCCCGGGCTCCCCTCCTCCATTGGTCATGTGCCACCTTCGGGTGGAAGCACTGCAGGGGATGGGGCTCACCCCCCCATGCAAGCGTGGGCGGAGAAGGGCCACCCGTCACCCTTCGAAGGGTCCGGGTTGTGGTGCATAGGGAGATCCAGCGTTCAGTCGCTGATCCCCTATGCCAACTTCAGGCGAGAGTTGTGCTTCTCATGGGTGAGCCTGCCCGTCCTACTCAGCCCCCAGCACAGCCACCCCTGGGGCTGTGAAGGTGCAGTGGTGACTGCCCATGGGTGGGGATCTCAGTTCCACTGTTACCATCTGTGGGCTCACGGGCTTGCGATTTCCAAACAACCTTCCCCGTCAATTGTTCACCCACCCCATGTGTCAGATTCCGCCCCTGTATGCGTCTTGTTTGTGTTGTCTGTTTACCTCCCCAACCTACCTCCTCAA
Organism: Protopterus annectens; assembly: GCF_019279795.1. NCBI lineage: Eukaryota > Metazoa > Chordata > Ceratodontiformes > Protopteridae > Protopterus > Protopterus annectens. The sequence continues at coordinate 348,567,791 of NC_056734.1, read as the reverse complement.
ATATACCTACTTCCCCTACCTCACTTACCACTCTCACCTGAAAAAAAAAAGGGCAATCTGTACCCAAAAAAAAATTATGCCCCATACATAGCTTCCCATTTTGCACACATGTCCAGAGGACATATACACCGATAATTCTAATTGGCAGTCCAACAAGCTATGTTGTCCTCACCCCTCTCTCAGGGGTGGAAGGTCTCAAAACTCACTCCAAATTTTCAACATATGCACAGCTGTTGCTGTTAAAGAAATGGGTAGCTATGGGCCTTCCCTACACCCTTCCTGCACATCCCGAGCTTGTTTTCCTACTGTCTTTCCCTCTCTGTGACCCCTTTTTCACCACTTTCCTATCTCCCCATTCTCTTTTCTTTTCTTTAAAAGAAATTAGCGCGGGGGTTAGCGAGAGTAAGCACTGTTAAGCAGTAGTAAGCGAGGGTGTGCTTAGCTAAGCATCGTTAAGCGTCGCACAAACCCACGCAAACCCGCTTACAACTGCTTAAAAGTGCCTTAGTCACTCTGTATGACAGGGCCCTTGTATTGCTCAGAAGCAAAATAAAAATACCCTTGTCAGTCTCGAACCTGGGACCTTGGACTCACCAGTCTGCATGAAGTACCACTAAACCACAGCAGATATAAAATGACTTAGTGCTGAAAGCAATTTAACATGCATTACCATGAGTGAATGTAAAGGGAAAATAGGAATGGCATAACACAAATCTTGTTCTGTGGGCCTTAACCAGCAGGTGTTGTTGAATTGCATGACATAACTGTGAAAAGAGAATCAGCCATGCTAGTAGGGAATAAGGTTACAGTAGCAGCTTACAAACCCCACACAGTATCAGAGCAGGATACACACTGGCATATTATCATAGGTCACAGGCTAGACCTCCCAACAGTGACTGCTCTACAGTGATGACCCTGATTAGTAAACAAACGTTAGCTGTGCCACTCTGACTCCCTGTGAAATGTACTAACCAGTAGGCAGAAAGGTGTTGAATCTCACTTCATAACAAATGTCAATAAGTGAGAGTAGACACTGCTTGCACATCAGAAAAGGTGTAGTAATAGAAATGCTCTGAATCACCCGTCTGAACCGAAAAATGTCAGAACTATATCACAGGTGTATCCCAGTTATATGTACCTTTCCCTGAGGCTGTTCAAATATATACGTGAGAGTATCTGAGGCCTGGAAGAGTCAGAAACACACAGGCATATCAGCTTGTCTGATGTTACACACTCTGAAAATAGCTGTAGAATGAATCCCACAAGCATGCCCTTATGTAGAAGTACAACACAGAAATAGCAAAATATATGGCCATGTACTGCTAGCAACTACCTGTGACAACGCCATTGTTCAGTTGCTGAAAAGACTGCTGTGGTGCACAGTCAAAGAATACTAGGCTGACCTCTGTCTACCATCTGGATATGTCCACAGGTGGGAGCTACTCAGACAGACTACAAGCCTTCATAGACTTACAGGTACACAGCAACTCTGCATGTTCAGCAAGATAAACATCACACGATAATAAATAATGCACACTGCAGTTCTGCACCCCTACCCAAAGGTACTATATACCCGTGTAGTCAGGCACAACCAAGGGTGTAGGTAGGCATACACAGTACAGAAATATGTCCAGTCGTCCTGAGCAGACTGTGCTAATGCCATCACAAACTGTTCAGATGTGAGTAACGTACTGATGACAGTATAGCTGTTCACAAACAGTGAATGTGCCTGATATTCATAATTGGTAGTACAACATACTTAGATGTCCTCACCACTCTCTCAGGGGTGGAAGGTTTCAAATATCCCACCTAATGTATTGCATATGCACAGCTGTTGCTGGTAAAGAAATGGGCAGCTATGGACCTTCTCCACACCCATCGTGTACATCCCAAGCTAGTTTCCCTACTGTCTTCCCCTCTTTGAGCACCCTTTATCATCACATTCCTATCTCCCTATTTACTTTTCTGTTAAAGACATAAGTGCAGGAGTTAGCGGGAGTGAGCATTTGTAAACAGTAGTAAGCAGGTTTGCACCAGTGTGCGCATGTGTGCACCTAGCTTAGCATTGCTAAGATATGATAAGCTCCACCAAGCTTAGCTTACTATTGCTAACATATAATACGCTAAGCTAAGCTTAGCTTAGTATTGCTAAAATACAATAAGCTAAGCTAACCGTTGCTTAGCATCGCTAAGCGTCACGCAAACCCGCACCAACTCGCTTACAACTGCTTAAAAGTGCCTTTTTCACTCTGTATGACAAGGCCCTTGTATTGCTTAGCAGCAAAATAAAATACCCTTGTCAGTCTCAAACCCCACACCGTGGACTCACCGGTCTGCATGATGTACCACTAAGCCACAGCATATATACAATAACTTGGTGCTGAAAGAAATATAACATGCATTACAAGGAGTGTATGTAAAGGGTAAATAGGAAAGCCATATGAATACATTGCAATAAAGAAATATGACATGCATTACAAGGACTGAATGTAAAGGGAAAATAGGAAAGCCATAGGAATACATTGCAATAACTACTGTTGTATGCCAGTTAATTCCCTAATTCCAAAAGAAAGTACATAGTCCCATGTATCCAGTGTTAGCATTAGGAGGTGTGAGTAAACTTACACACTGAGAAGAGTATACTTGAAGAAGCAACAGTCAGGTTTCAGTACAACATGCATTTCACTGGCTACAACCCAGCTTCAGATATGAGACATATACCAACGTTCTGACTGACACAACAGTGTCCACAGCAAACAAGCATGGTCCCCACCTTGCAAAACCGAAAGGCCTATGCCTACCTAACCTATCATTTTATAGCAGTGTCCTGAAATCACAATGAGAACTGCAATTACCACACAACAGGCTGCATGCAATTACTAAATGGTGGGCACCAATTGGTGCAGAGGCCATCACATGCACATGTGCAGATACCTACAAAAACAGCCTGTACTTGCTGTCCACACATGCAATAATATCATTGCAGCAACTGGAGAGAGAGAGAGCGAGCGAGAGAGACAGACAGTCAGACAAACAGTTGGAGAGACCAAACCAAAAAAAGAAACAGAGGCGGTTGGAGATACCGACCAACCAAAACAAAAAATAAAACAAACAGAGGCAGTGGAGGACACTGACCTAAACAAATAAAAATAAAAAAAAACATCAACAGGTACAACAGACTGAGGTGAGAAATACAAAGGTAAGGTATGTAACACAGATGTATTTGCTGGCATCCAAATGATCTGTCTGAAGGGTACTCTAGATTCTGTGAACACTCCTTATGTGGTAGCAGTCCGTATCTATATGTATATGCAGGTGTGCATAGGGCAAGGGACATACTGCAACTGTTACTGAAGGCTGGACATATATATGTATTTGAAGGTTGCTATGTGCACATATCTATGTAGGTTGTAATGTGTGGCATTGAAAACAGCAAGCAGTACAGGTATATGTCATGTGGTGGTTAAATGCTGTGGGACTGAGTTACAGCCAGTGAGGTCTGCTACGGTTATACGGTCTGAGGACAGCGAAATGCATTCTGCACAACACTGTGCAATATTATTACATAATCGTATGTCTCACAACTGTTCCATAATTGACATTCCCACCATGAAAGGTGGCCAGTATATCTGCATATATGTGCATGTATATGTACAGCAGTGGCTGTTTACAAGTATGTATATATATATATATATATATATATATATATATATATATATATATATATATGTATCTGTATATATATATATATATATATGTATATATATATATATATATATATACACACACATATGTATGTGTGTATATATATATATATATATACATATGTATGTGTATATACACACATATATATGTATATATATATATATATATATATATATATATATATATATGTATGTATATATATATATATATATATATATATGTATATATGCATATATATATATCAATATATATGTATATATATATATATATAGATATATGCCTATATACATACATAGATATATATAGATATATAGATATGTAGATATATAGATAGATACATATATAGATATATAGATATATACATATATAGATATATATATAGAGATATATAGATATATACAAATATATATGGATACCTATGAATATATATATATATATATATATATATATATACATATATGTATATACATATATATATATATGTATATATATATATGTATATATATATACACATATATTCATATATATATATATATATATATATATTCATATATATATATATATATATATATATATATATATATATATATATATATATAGTGAGAGAGGGAGACACAGGTCAGACGTATTGCAACAGGTGCCTGGTGACCAAGGCATGGACTGAACACCAGTGTTGATACTGCAGTGCCATACCCCATTCCAAAACACTTTACCCACTAACTACCAGATAGGTGGTTGCCTGACTAACACTGAAGGTGTCAGAAGGGAACATGGGACACAGGTGGACAGTAGCCTCCCCTTTCATATTCACAGTGCCACGCTAGTCTTGTAATCTGTCTACGTGGTACATGTAATCCCAAACGATGTGTCATGTACGGAAATATAGGTCAGTGTTCCCCTGTACTCATCACAATGCCCCATGTGGTATGTACCTCACATGACAACTACAGCAAGTGGAAAGTCCACAGACATACCTCACAAAAGGTAATACTGCCTTGAAACACATACCCTATGCAGACTGACTCACATAACCACAGCTACAGTGCGTTGTATACCGGCCACCCAGAGGTTACCCCTGCCAAACATACAGAGGCATGCCACACCCATAGCAGTCAGACAACCACCATGTCAACACCTCACAATCTCACCGGGCTACACGGCCTAGGTCCCTAGTCCCCGCAACATCACTAAACAGCACATGCTGGAGGGATAGGCTCCTATTGGCAAATATGCCATACTCTGGAGTAAACCACCCAGCATGAACAAACAAGGCTCCTCAGTAGCAGATGTTAGACATACCCCTGATGATTGTTTGGGGGATAGGTAACACACCCTGGGAATCACCTCTGTGTATCCAGTTGACAGGAGAAAGTGAAATCTAATTACATGTGTGTCACAGGCCAGGGTAGCATATGGCTAGGCTGCTGTAGCCCAATAGTGTATTACCTACTTACGACACAATGCACACAGACATGTACACAGTGCAATACCAGCTATGTGAGGTGGAATGAGTGTGACAGTGAATGTGTGCAAGGTCTGTGACAGTGTGATAGGTAGGAGTGAGGTTGTTTCCGTCATGGTCGTTTGTGTCCTACGTGTGAGGCCAGAGAAAGATGTGTCAGTTATTGGGATGCAGACATAGTAGGATGGTATATGTTGTGACATAGTTCCTTGTGTACGACTGTGGTGTCCCATCATAGGCTGAAGCAATACATGTATGCTCAGTAAGTGGTACTGCTGGTGAATCCATCCGACATTAGAACTGTTGTACCACCTGAATCTGTAGGCCTAAACAGCACAGTATGGTGTATGTTGACATTCCCTGGTAACACTGTCTTGTGTGTTTCCTGCAGTCTGCACAGATTACATTCCTCAGGAATAGGTATCTGTAAGTAGGGGCACACAGTACTGTAAGGTACATAGCAAATGCTCATCTGTCTTAGCATACATTTGTGTGTGGTATGAATGTCTGATGTGTGTGTAATGATGCCTGTACCATGTCTGCAATCACATGTGTGATGCAGGGTTTGCGTGTGTACCTAGCAACATGTATACTCTGTTACAGCAGTATGCCAGCTATATTAACAACTGTGCACATATGTTAGGTAGGGGTATGGCATCAACGACTAGGGTGGGTTACTGGTTATACTGTAACTGTACTTCACATTCATTGCAATGGATGACATATATCTGCATGCATTAGCTTGATATGTACCCCCCCCCCGGCAAGGCTGTGCATTGGATCCCAAACAGTGAGCCGAGTACTGGTGTATACTGGTGTGTCATATGGAGGGTGGCAGGCACTGTCAGCCAGTTGTGGGCTGAGCATTGATATGTGGTATTGAATGTGTGTATCCTGTGACAGACGAACAGATGCTATATATGGCAGTTAACTGATATCTGTACTGTATAATGTTAAGTGTGCCACATGACTTGCTCACACATATCGTTTACTTGTCTTCCAGGCTTATGGCTCATCACAGGAACCCCTGCTACACAGCTGCAGAGGAACAGGAAATCCACCACAGCCTGGTACAGCACTATACCCTGCTGTTTTCAAGGGCCAGCCAGCACCAGCAGGAGCGTACTGCACTGTGGCAAGAACTTGTTCGTCGGGTAAATGACATAGGCATGCATAACCGGACATATGAGCAGGTACACCATCACTGCAGTGATTTAATTAGACATGTCCGGCGGCGTATGTCTGATATCCACAGACAACAGCTTGCCACAGGTGGTGGGGTGGCCATACATCCCCCCTCACCAGAGTGGAGGAACTGCTGCTAAGTGTGGTGGCTCCTGGCCTACAGCAACAACAACATCACACATGTTTCGTCATGGAGGCCGGAGCCACCCAGCATAGTGACATGGAGCGTGCAGGTAACATGCCCTAGCTGTAGACTGCTGTTACCTGTATTGTTAGATTATGCATGTGTGAGATGTGTACTGTGTTTAGCAGTTGTGCTGCCTATTGTGTGCAATACTGATAATTTGAATAGTATCTGTACACCTATGCCTGTTGTTCTACTGTAGTTCAGCACACTCACAGTAGCAATGCCACAGGTGTGGCCACTGACAAACTGTGTCATATTCTTGCATTCCTCTGGTGTGACAGCAGGGCAGACGTTACATGCTGGTGAGTGTGTTAACACTTTAAACTTGGTATTGAACTGTGCATGTCATAGGTGAGGTGTAGGCCATGTACACATAACACACCTACACATAATGCATGCTGTGCATGTTTGCTGTGAGATGTGAAACATCTCAGTAATGTCAGTAGCTGCCTCATTCACATGCAATGCACAGAGCATCAGACACAAATGTGGCAACACTGTACTGCACATTGGATAGGCATAGTTGACACATATGTACACAACATAACATGTTTGTCATACGCAGTACACCTCAACATGCTACACATAGTGTAACTGGACACCCGCTGCCAGGTCACACTTCAGTATCCCACATGTCATCCATACACCACACATACCATACCTGAGGGGTAGGGGCCTAGCATGGGGCTGTGCAACACTCCTCAACACATAACACAGTCATGTTAGGCAATGCTCCCTATTGGACATCTCACACACCCTTGTGCAACGTGGCTGTGTAATTGTGAACTTAGCCACGGCACTGCAGTTCAGGTACAGCATACTAGGTGGTGGTCTAGCACACTTTAGTGGCCTTGAGTGACCACATGATGCATGATGATGATGGCTAATGGTACTACACCCCATACTGTTACAATGGCCATGTCCAGGATTGGTATCCCATCATGTATACATGCACCACCCATCCCGTGTGTGTACATAGCATGCATGTGCTACACCTGTGTCCACAATTATCTGCTACAGACACAGACACTGCAATCAGACATGGAAATCCATGTGACACACAGATAACACATGCAGCCATGGTATGTATACTGGTGTGTGATGGTGCACAGGACATTGCAGAGCTTATAATACTTGCACAGAAATGTTTTGTCCTTGTACACATTGTGTTCCAGGGTGTAGGCAATCACTGAACATGTACACACATGCACCACAGCCATGTACACTGTCATCAACTATGGCTGTCTACACTCACACTGCATGGACTTGATCAACACTTATTCTGCATGCTGACACGTGTGCATGACTGTTTGCCTTGGGATACTGTCACCCACCTTCAACCAGTATTGAGTATGATTTGGAAGTCTGTTGTGTGTGTGTATCTGCTGTAGTGAGGAGTGTGCATGTGTTCCTGTGTGCATGTGTTCCTGTGTGCCTGCGTGCATGTGCAGACCGTAACGTGTGTTTCCTGTCTTCCTCTCACAGGTGCTGAGGTAGGGCTTGGCGAAAGCAGCAGGCGACCTGAAGCTACTGTCACGGATAGTGGTGATGATGAAACATGTATTTTGGCACAGGGAGATTTGACAAGGTCTGTCATTGGTCCACCAATCGACATTACACAGCGTTCAACCCCATCTATGCGCACACTCATACTGCCATTACATCCCTCACCACCAATGGCCATAGGGGAAGGGCAGCATACAGTTGGCATTGACCAGGAGAGTGTGGTACCCATGGCACATGCATCCCCTCACAGCAGCCATAGCCGTAGACCCGCAATGGTACCACATAGGGGAGGTCCAGGGGTTCTCGGGGGAGCACCACTGGACGTATTGCCCCTGGCATGCGTGCCCTCACAGGTCTTATGACGACCACTATGTTCTGGGCTATAATGCAGGCTCAGGCACGTATGGAACGGTACACCAGGCAGGGACTTAGGGTGCAGAGGGCACATAACACCGCTATCAATGACAGCATCCCTGACCTTGCCAGTGCCATCTGGACATACACCGAGGTCATTGATAGACGTTGGGGGGAGACAATAGATGCCCTCCACAACATGTCTTCCTCAAGCCAGGACCGTGCGGGACGGTTGCGACGTCGACGCAGACGCATGCCAGCAACAGCTGGCAGTGGTCGCGGACGGCCCACAGCTCACAACCGCTCCCGTAGTGGCAGTACCAGCTCCAGCAATGCTGGGGCTGGCTTGTCCATTGTCCGTCCCAGTAGACCACGTGCACGTGGCTCTGGCTAGTCCCAGCAGGGACATGGGTCCAGTCGTCATACCTCTGCCTCTAATGACAGTACCCAGTCAGGGTTGGTACACAATACCATCTGTAGCACCCCCTGCCAGGCACAGGTACTGTGTCCGTGGCCGGAGACAGTGATCTGTACAGCCAAGCAAGTACAGTCTGTGGCTGTCCCACAAACCACCGTATATGGCAGCCACATGGTGGAGCTGTGTGCATGCAGACACACACACATTAAGCAAACAACTAGGGCTCACACATACACACACACATTACATCAACATTGGCCCATGCTGTACTGTTGTCCCACACACACACACACACACACACACACACACACACACACACACACACACACACACACACACACACACACACTCACACAGACATGTCGATTGGATGGGTCAATGTCAGGCTCTGGCAAACAACAAAACACCCGGTGCATATGATGATAACTGTGCCGCCACCTGTCATCTGCATTATCGATGGAGGGACAGGCTAACATGGTGCTGATGCACAGGGTGACACTATAGCAGTGTAGCAATAATAGCGAGTTGTCAACAAGGAAGTCTAACTACATCCTTGTAGGTATATCTGAGCAGACATTATGCATCAAAGCACTGATCGTCAATGTAGCATTGTTTACACCACTGTTAGGTCTGAGTATGTATTATCCACCCATGTGCCACTTGGCTGATGTGTGATGTGTTGCCAGCATGTGTTAGCAAGTGGACAGTATGTGTGTGATGTGTGCAGTACAGATTAGCAAATGTACATCTGTGAACATGGTGGGTGCACACTGTCTGGATGTACGTGCATAATGGACACATGGGACATGTGGCATACCCTGTCGTACACATTATTAACATCCCATTGCATCTTTCAATGGCCAGTATGCATTCTACTACAGTTATGTACTAACATGGGTAGACGTGTGTATGACATGGGTTGACGCTATGCTGCGGGTGATACCGTTAATATCAGTCAATGATTTGCAGTCTGGTAGTATACACAACCTCAACAGCATGACTATAAGCAAACATTGGATGATGTCCTGACAAATGACACACAGTAGTAGGGAACCCAGTATCAATTGGATCTTTCTGGTGCTACACTATAACACTAACCAGTGGTGATGACCACCACCCATTATTGTGACCACACCTGTGTGTCATATAGCCCCCTTAGGTACATGCAGACACACTAGGGATGTGTGCATCCAAATCTGGGAATGCATGGAATGGCCTACAATGCATTCCCTGGATGGGACGCATATCCTACACAAGGGTATCATACAGACAGATACCTGTTGTGTGACACATGCTGTATAGCAGTAAGCTGACTATGGCATAGTCATCCGCATGTACTATACATACTATCCCATCAGTACCACACCGGTGGTAGCCCTCAACATGTATGTCGGGTACCATTGTGTACATACAGACCCATGCTATGTCATGTGTCCCTTGGTATCCACATATCCATAGGTATTGTGGAGTCCCAAGGTGTATCACAAACATTAGAGGCCTGAATGCATATCCACAAGGCAGTCATACACCTATAAAGACTGTCCATTCTTGGCAGACTTTGTTGTGTATGACCATGTCTGACATATACCCCAGGCATATACCCTCACTCACACTACTCTTAAGTAACTGTCATGGTTGTGTGTGTCACAGATGACCTTGGCCTCAGAACACGACAGTGGATGGCCATGTCACATACATACATATGTGACCTATGATCTGAGTAGCAGCAACACAACCTGTCAATGGAAACAAATGTATTCATGTAGTATACAGGCTTCACACCTATGTACTGATTGAGGGGACATGTACACATATATATTTGCCACGCAGATACCTGATGTCTGCAATGCACTTACTTTTGTAATCATACTATGTCATACCATAGTAAAAGCAAAACACACACCGTGTTGACCAACAGTGACACACACACACAGTCAGCATTTGCAGGATTCAAACCCCTACCCAACAATGTTATGCTACTAGAGAGTGACGCATTAACACAGCGTGCTGTTTACTTTACTGGCTGGTTTACCTTTTCCTGCTGTATTTGTAGGATGGTGACATCATCAGACTTTCCAAAGAGGAATGTACCTCTTTTACTGAGTTTTCCCAGTCTCCAAAAAGGAACACCTCTCAAAGGAAACTGCACACATACACACACACTTTGCAGGATTCAAACCCCTACCTAACTATGTTATGATACTGGAAATAGATGCATTAACATGGCACGCTATTTGCTTTATTGGCTGGTTTCCCTTCTCCTGCAGTGTTTGTAGGATGGTGACATCATAAGACTTTCCAAAGAGGAATGTACCTCTTTTACTGAGTTTTCCCAGTCTCCAAAAAGGAACATCTCTCAAAGGAAACTGCACACATACACCCCCTCCCACACACACACACTTTGCAGGATTCAAACCCCTACCTAACTATGTGATGATAGTGGAAAGAGACACATTAACACGGCGCTCTATTTGCTTTACTGGCTGGTTTTCCTTCTCCTGCAGTATTTGTAGGATGGTGACATCATCAGACTTTCTAAAGAGGAATGTACCTCTTTTAGTGTGTTTTCACAGTCTCCAAAAAGAACACTCCTTTCAAAGACAATTGCACACATACACACAACGGATGGTGACATCATCAGACTTTCCAAAGAGGAATGTACCTCTTTTAGTTTGTTTTCACAGTCTCCAAAAAGGACACGCCTTTCAAAGACAATTGCACACATACACCCCCCCCACATACACACACACACTTTGCAGGATTCAAACCCCTACCTAACTATGTTATGATACTGGAAAGAGATGCATTAACACGGCGTACTATTTGCTTTACTGGCTGGTTTCCCTTCTCCTGCAGTATTTGTAGGATGGTGACATCATCAGACTTTCCAAAGAGGAATATACCTCTTTTAGTGTGTTTTCACAGTCTCCAAAAAGGCCACTCCTTTCAAAGACAATTGCACACATACACACACTCACTGTTTGCAAGATTCAAACCCCTACCTAACTATGTTATGATACTAAAGAGAGACGCATTAACACGGCATGCTATTTGCTTTACTGGTTGGTTTCCCTTCTCCTGCTGTATTTATAGGATGGTGACATCATCAGACTGGACATGGTGATGTGTGTACACTTTGTTTTATGCCATTCCAGGAATGGTCCATGTGGGTCAGCAGGTGTCAACAGCTTGAACATGACCTCAGTATCCTTACCTTGTGTGATCTATCTGTGGACACATTGACATTCCGTCATATGTCAACACATATTTATGCACAGCTTATTGGTTTTGTGGACACTACATGTGTCTGGGATGTTGATAAAGGGCTATTCAAAGTCTATGTGACACATGTGTAGATGTGTTCATTGATGTATGTCCTGGGTGGCTGCCTTGCAAACAGTCTAGCATGTTTGGGAACCATGATCCGCACATGAACATACCACAGTTGGTAGGGTTGTGTGTGTGTCAGCTTCCAATAGCCCTGTTTATGACTGCAACCATGATGGACTCCATGACCTTGCAGATCAGACCTCATAGGCATACTGGACTTGACTTCCCATGGTGTGTTGTGCACCAACACTTGTGGGGAGTGCGATATGTAGCTGTGACACATTCAATGGTTCCACATCCTGTGTAGGGGGTGCGGCTCAGCTAACCGTTCAGGTGCATGATCTGTTTGTTCTGTAGTTTGTGCATGACATATATTGGGAATCAATGTATTCCACCTGCTGCCATGTTTTGGCAGTGGGGGTAGCTGCTCATCCATTCTACATGTGCTATCTCCTGGTATGATGATGTGGACTATTGTCAGTGGGGGATGGGTATGTACATATGGGCCTGTCTGTCATGATGTCAGCATTGACACTCAGGTACAGTTGGCCCTGACTCAGGACATATATGTGTGTACATTGATATTCATGACATAGCTGAAGGAGGTGCCATGATTCAGTCTGGACTCCTTCTCAGCTCCTCTTTGCAACACACTAACGAACATGAGCACTAATCCCTGTTATACTCTTTTACATGCTTAACACCCTACTAATCCTTTGTGATCAGGCTACAGAGTATGTCATGATAATATCCTGGCATGTCCAGGGGTTGGTTTTGTGTGTACTCTTCAATCCAGCTGGTGGATATTTTGATATTGACACAATGTCACATCTGCCTCATGTACACAGACAACCTTCTCCTCCTCCCAACAAACTCAGATATATGTGTGAGATGCACCTATACAGACATACAGGGAGCTGAAGTCTCTCGACCCATGACTGGCACAGTGTATCAGGTGGTGAAGGTAACCACACACACCACATATCAGTCTCACATATCCTCTAGCAACAGCACTCAAACAACATTAGCACACATTGACATACTCAGATGCTGTAAATGTACTCTACCTAAGCAGCAGAGTCCTCCAAAGCAGACACATACACACACACCTGCTACCCCACTACAATACCCACATATCACTAAGTTCACAATGTCAGTGTGCCACACAGTCACTGCCCTTCAGGCTAAACAACACACCTAATACACTTGTAATAGGCGAGACTTATGTTCAGACACACTGACGTACCACTCACCAGCTCTGACAAGGGAATAGTCACTTTGGGCTGTCTGTTGGGTGTCAGGATCTGCCGCATAACACAGGCAGTCAGGTCACTCCAAAGCAAGTAAAAGACTGGCACCATCATTGTCCATGCTGGTGTGTGTCACCTCAGACGTTACTCCCTGGACCACATGACATGATACATGGAGGTACACTCTGATCATGTAGCCCAGGCCAGTATGACCCTGACCTTGTCTAGCATCTTACACCCACCAATTATGATGTCACAGTATACGGACACACATATCACATTTAACAGTTGGCTAACAAATTTGTTTCATTCATAGGGGATACAGTGTCTGTCAGCATATAGTGACATGCTCAACATGCCATGTAGCTTCACTATGGACAGCTTGCACCTGTCACCCTTGGACTTTGGTATGCTGGCTAAGGCTCTTGCTACCACCAGAGTGCCTTTTTTACGCAAGGCTCAGAAGATAAACCCATCTCCATAGACATTACAGGTTAAATGAAACTAAGGGTAATGCTGCTCAACAACAGTTGTGTTAACCTGATGTTGTGGCCACTCAGGACTCTCCTCAGTATGGAGGATAGCAATATCTGTGCACTGACAGACACCTGGTTCAGGCTCGCTTATGCACACCAGCACTACCAGGTTATGTTTCATACCATGCTGTCTGACAACAAGACTTGGAACAGACAACACAACTAGGGGGAGTATCCATATACATCACAGATACACACACCTCCAGGTTAGTAGCACTGCACAAAGCATCACAGACCATACATAGACAACTACCATTGTGCAATACTGCCTTTCAGTTTGTTGCCTGCTACAGAACACACTCCCAAAGTCAGGAACCACACTCTGCATTTGTGGGAACTATGGAGAATATGCAGGTCTCCACAGACACCATTATATTGTGTGACTTCATATACACACATATTGACTGGGGATACTACTCAAGCCCCGACAACCTCACCCAACAGTCACTGCAATTTGTGGACTCATATGCTTTGGCACAACCAGTCAGCACAGCCACAAGGGGGAATACATATTGGACCTGCTCATCACCAACATGGGGACTCTGTTCCACACCAGCGATATACCCCTCATAGGTAAGGTCAGAACATACATGTATCTCACAGGACATACATATACCCTCCACACACCCATCCTGGGTAATCTTGATGAACTTCTCATGAGCCAACATCTCACTTCACCGAAGCAAGGTGGTATCCTTCAGAGATCCTGAGACAGTGGCATATATGGCTCACACTGCTGCATTCTTTACATACACATTCTATGGACACCTAGTGGACTGCATGGATTGTGCTATCCCAAATAACAAGACCCACTACTACAATGGCAGGGGACCTGTCTGGTAGACCCCAGCCATTAATAAGCTGTACAATGTCAAGAGGATGCTACTACATGATAGAGCACAATCCCAGACAGGGAAGGCATCTGTGATCTGTACTAGCAGACAGCTACAATCACTCATGGACTTTTCGAAGGGCCACTTCTACCAGACAATTGCACCTGACACGTAGGACCATCACACGGCCTTCTTCAGTTATGTCAGGAACCTGGGTGGACACTCACAGATATGCTGTGATTTACTGCATACTGACTAAACCTACCCTGAACCCACTGGCATTGCCTACATCCTGGCAAACAGGTTCAGTGCAGATGTCTCCCACCCATCCTCCCTAAGGAGCAACTATCCATCCCAACAGAGTATAACCTCGCTGACATCACACAATAACAGGTGAGTGCTGCCCTCCCCACAGCATACATCACAGTATCAATGTGACCAGATGGTGTCCCAGCCTGCATCATACACGAGCATTATGACAAACGCAACCCTCGCATTACATCACTGTTCAGTATCAGAGTTACCACAGGATATGTACCCAAGGAATGGCGTACTGCGACAGTGGTCCTGCTCCACAGAGTTGGTGCCACAATGGACCACAGACAATATTGCCCTATAAGCCTATGTAGCCTGTTCTGCAAAGCTATGGAGCATATTGTCATAGGACTCCTACACATAGACATTGGAAGCCTTCATACACTGTGTCCTACTCATTTCAGCATTGTTGTGGGCAGATCTTGCATCTTGAACCTGTAGGTATTCTTTAAATGGCTAACAGGTCCATCAACATAGGGACGGCTATCCACACAGCCTACCTGAACCTTGCAAAACCATTCAGCACAATAACCCACTGGGCCATTATGCATAGGCTCACCAGCGTCAATTTGGACACATATCTCACACAATGGATTGATACCTAGGTCAGGGATAGCACCACATGGTCAGGATTGCAGGTGCCATGTCTGACTATACACCAGTTACACATGGCATCACACACAGCTTGGTCCTGGGATCTCTCTTGTTCAGTATATATTTGTCTTACGTACAGGCTATCACAGAGGGAATATGGCTGAACATGTTTGCACTTGACTGCAAACTGGGTGCCATTATTAACTCTCCAGCTGCCACATGCATACTTAATCAGGGTCTCACAGAGATGGATGACTAGTGCCTGAGCCATGGCCTACAGCTAAATGCCATTAGTTGCATAGTCATCCCCTTTGGGAGTAACAACATGCCCACACATTACCACATAAGTAGTACTCCATTACATACGGTAGGAGTTGTTAGGGGTTTGGGGACATCACTTGTTCGTACTGTCACCTTTAACATTCACATTGCCAAAGTGGTTGGACACACCTGCTATGTGTGCCACCTTATCCCATATGGTTTCGCATCTAGATCGAGTGAGGTCATTGTGCCCTATACTCATCACATCCATGCTTGGTTACAATGCCACATTTGGGGAGTACCTTACCTGACACCTGCAGCAACTCTACTGGCCACGGACGGTCCTCACCAAGCAGATCTAGGGACTCACACAGATGCCCTGCATAGTTCAGATGCAGTAACTCCAGCTCTACTCAGTTGCTTACCACCTACTCAAATATGATGTGTGCCTGTTGTTTACAGCTATACCCAAACCAGTATTACTGGACATGCACCACCTCAGGATATCCAACTCCCTTGGAGCTACACACTGTAGTGACGTATACCTCAGCACAGATGTTAATAGGACATTGTGGAGGGACAGATTCTTATCCCAGAGGGTCCACTCACTACAGAATGTAATCCCAGTTTCACATAGGCAGAGCCACCCACTGACCACCTACTGGAGACATCTTGACGACTGTATGGGTGATTGTATATTTACCCCTGGGATATCCTCTGTGTCCCTGCTAGACAGAGGCACACTAGCATAAATGTACATGGGCTATCTTGTGTGACCTACTATTCACACACACAGTGTAGTAATGTGACAGGGTTGCGAATGCCAAACACACTCTAGCTAGGTTTGTACATGCCCTAGGGCAGATAGCCTAGTATCGACCTCTGAACCTATGCTTATGTTCATGATGCACAATGTTTATTGCTGATACTGTTTGCAGGTCTTTATCATCTTTGCTTTACCAGTTTCCATGAAGAACTTCAATATCTGCAGAACATATTTATTATGACAGGGTTCCACTATATTATAGATGTGTCTGTTGTCATATAACTGTGTGCACAGGGTGGATTGCTGTATAGTGACAGGTTCCTGGGTTAACACATGCAACTGCCAGATATGCGTGGCCCACTGCTGTACTCAGACATAGCCTAAGTGTGTGAGCATGCCCAGTTCTGACATTACATGTTTTGTTGCCTGACATTTGTCTCATTTATTCAAGTGTGTGAGCATGCCCAGTGTGAACCTTCAGTATGTTGCTATCTGAGGTCCACTACATTTGCTGATGTGTGCGAACATGACCAATATTAACATTTATACTGTGTGTGTTGGAAGTCAGGTTCTGTTCTCACTGCAGGACTCACCTTTGTGTCATAACTCAACAAGGATTATGCTGTGCCTGCAGTGTTTCCATGGAATACTTTGCATAGACTTATCAACATTCCATCATACAGGTGGACCACTGCAATACTGTCATGATTTAGTGGTTCAGTACTTTGGCTATAGTGCACAGTATCCTGGGTTCGAAGCCCATCACTGCTTTATATTTTCATACTGAGCAGACCAGACTGCTTAAGGGCCTGTTAAGCAAATATGAGCATGTTGGCTTTTGTTCAGCTATGCCCTACTTAGACCAGGCTTGTCCGACATTGCTCAATATTCACCA
>NC_056734.1:348522159-348549694 GCF_019279795.1 Protopterus annectens | reverse complement strand
GTGGCTCACTGGAAAACACTCCTGAGTACCGTGGAACCAAATGATGCTCGCCTTTAGATGCCACATCCAATTTATAGTGGAAATGAAAGTGTGCGGTTGGACCAAGTAGCCGCAGCACAAATCTCAGAAATAGCGAGCTTGGAATGAAAGGCGATAGAAGTAGCCATAGCTCTGGTAGAGTGAGCTTTGATAGATGTTGTAAGTTGCTTATTTGAAGAGGAATAAGCCTGAGTTATACAATCTCTAATCCATTTGGAGATAGTAGCTTTTGTGATGGTTTTACCCAATTTATTGTCTGAAAAGGACACAAACAACTGGTCTGATTTCGAATTTGCTGAGTCCTGTCAAGATAGAAGCGCAATTGCCTGTGAACATCCAATTTATGGAGAGTGTAATTCCGCGTTGGAGAATTTTGGAAAGAAAACTGGTAGCTCTAGAGATTGTTGGAGACAGAGATTAGAACAAACCTTTGGGACAAAAGATGGGTTAGGCCTAAATGATACTCTATCCTTGTGAAAATCAAGCACGGTGGTTTGATAGATAGGGCTTGAAGCTCTGAAACTCTTCTTGCAGAGGTAATTGCAACTAAGAAGGCAGTTTTCCAAGACAGATATTTTAACTCACATGTAGCAGCCGATTCAAAGGGGAAGATGTTAAGGCAAGCACCAAATCAAGATCCCACGGAGGCGCAGGATGAAAAACTGGGGTCTTAACAGCCCCGCACCTTTAATGAAAGTTTTGCATAATCTGCTGCTCATCAACGGTGGATCCATGGATTCGTGAAATTTAGAGATAGCTGCCAGTTGGACTTTAATAGTAGAGACTGAAGATCCTTGATTAAACAAGGATGTTAAAAATTTCAAAACCTCTGGAATCAGGGCAGTGATAGGGTCTAAGCCCTGAGTTGAGCCCAGATAGCAAACCTCTTCCACTTACTGAGGTACAATTTCTTAGTGGTGGGTTTGTGGGCCGAAGATAAAATGTGAATAACTTCCGGGTCTAAGGTGTGATTTCTGACTAAAGTCGGAAGTGGAGGAGCCAAGCTGTCAACTTCAAAGTGCGAAGGGACTGGTGTTGTCGCCCGACTGATGAATTAGCAGATCCGAGTTAGATCCAAAACCCAAGGATCGTCTAATCGCATGTTTCTTCAGGTAGGGAAACCATACCTGACGAGGCCAGTACGGAGCAATTAGTATCATTGTGGACCCCAATTGAGAAGCTTTCTGAATGAGTTTGGGGAGAAGTGGAACCAGAGGAAATGCATAAAGTAGCCCTGTTGGCCAAGGTTGTGCTAGAGCATCCATAGCTGCCTCCCCCTGATGTGGAGTCAAGGAGAAGAACATTTTGCACTTTGTGTTTTGTGGTGTTGCAAACAGGTCGCAGCACGGCGTCCCCCATCTTCTGAAAACCTGAGCTGCTACTGTTTCGTTCAGGGACCACTCGTGAGGAGAGAGAATTGTCCTGCTTAATCTGTCTGCCAATATATTGGATTTCCCTGGAATGTGGGTCGCTACCAGGAAACGGTTGGTAGCTACAGCCCATTCCCACACCCTCATGGCCTCCCTGCAAAGGGGGTAAGATCTGGTCCCTCCTTGTTTGTTTAGATACCAGACCACCGATATGTTGTCTGTGTGGATAGCGATAATGCCTTGAGGGAGAAATTTGTGGAGGGCCTGTAGAGACAGAAGTACAGCCCTCATCTCCAATACATTGATGTGGAGAAAGGTTTCGTCTGGAAGCCAGGAACCCTGAACTAACCTGCCCAGACAATGCCCCCCCCACCCTGTCTGGGAGGCATCTGTCGCCAGGGTGGCCACCGGAGGGGATAACAAAGGTCTTCCCTGATTCAGATTGGATGGCTGAAGCCACCAGCAGAGGTCCCGTTTGCACGTTTCTGTAATCATAATGGGGTGATTGAGGGGGAGATTCTGAAAGGACCATTGAGTCGATAACAGCCACTGAAGAATCCTCATGTGCAATCTTGCCAGAGGAACTAGGAGAACCGTGGCAGACATCGAACCTAAAAGTTGCAGGACCATCCTGGCTGGGGCTTTGGATCTTGAAAGCAGGGCTTGAACTTGACCTTGTAAAGTTTGAATCCTTTCGGTAGGAAGAAAGACGTGCATCAATATTGAGTCTATCTCTGTTCCTATGAACCTTATGCGCTGAGAGGGCAGCAAGACAGACTTTGACCAATTGAATGTAATTCCCAGGGTAGCACCCAGGGAAATGGTGGTTTTGAGGTTGTCCATTAGTAGATGCCTGGTGGTGGCAGTCAGGAGCCAGTCATCCAGATAGGGAAACACTTGGAATCCAAGACTCCTCAGGTGAGCAGTCACTACTGCCAAACACTTGGTGAACACCCTGGGGGCTGTGGTGAGACCAAAGGGCAGTGCACAAAATTGGAAATGACTGTCTCCCAGGCTGAAGCGCAGATACTTCCTGGACGCGCATGTATCGGTATGTGATAATAGGCGCCCTTGAGATCTATGGAGCACATCCAAACATCCTTCTCCAACAATGGGAGAATGGATTGTAACGTGACCATTCGAATTTGGATTTCGGACGGATTGGTTTAGTCTGCTGAGATCCAATATTGGTCTCAGGTCCCCTGTCTTTTGGCACTAAAAAGAACCTTGAGTAATTTCGGATCGATCTGGTCTGTGGGGACCGGTTGGATGACTCCTTTTCTAGCAGCTTTGACGCCCTGGCTGCAATTTCCCTTTGACTGGGTGGTGGGTCCGGGATCTTTTGGACGGTGAGGGTGAGTGTGTGAAGGGAATGGTGTAACCTCCGCACAATCCAAGCACCCATCTGTCCTGAGTGATAGATTCCCAGGCTTTTAGGTGCTTGGCAAAACGGCACCCGACTGGCTCCAGAGCAGCACAGCCGGGCAATCCCTCATGAAGTGTGGGAGGCTGAAGAGCCACGAAAGGACTCTCGGTCTCCAGAATTGCGGGCCCCTCTGCCGCCCTGGGACGGCGTCTCCCAGAAAAATTTCCCGCCCCTCTGCCTCTGGAAGGGGAATCTTCCTGCTGTTGAGGAAAAACTTACGTGATTTGGCGGAACCACATCTTCCTCCTCCTTTAGCCTTGGGATAAGGCCGAAAGGGAGTGGAATAACGGCACCTACGGCAGATAAAGTTTTTCCCTCTTGCTCACAGCGGTAAGAGTGTCTTTAACCTTAGGTCCAAACAAAGAGGACCCATCAAAGGAGCGCCGGGCGAAGGAAGACTTGAAGGCCTCCAAAATGACACAAACGGAGCCAGGCTTGTCTCCGCAGAGCCACGCCTGTGCCTGCTTTACCCGCCCCTTCGGCCGCATATGAAATGAGCCTCATGGACGAAGTTAGAAATTGAAGTAAGGATAGCCAACTGAGAGCTAACCGACTGGGCTAGCTGCTCAGGTAGGTTACCCGAGGGAATCTGACAGCCCTTGACCAGATCCTCTGTAGCCTGGTAAAATGTGCCAAATAATTCAGAGACCTTAAAGTAAAGGCCGCTGAAGTCAGGGTGCGCCTGCACCGGTCCATGCTCCTAGACTCCTTATTAGGAGGATGGACGGATGCTGAAGCCTCTGCCACGTCCTGTTGTGTAGCAGATGCCACCACCATGGCATCTACAGCCACGCCTTTAGTCAGGAACTCCTTCTCGGGTGGGGCAGACAAACATTTGTTAGGATGAGAAGGCACTGGTTCCACGGTATCTGGATGTTCCCACGCCCTCCGACAAACCAAATCCAGGAGCTCGTCGAAGGGCGGAGACACCCAGGAGGCGGAGGGCTGAGCCCCAAAGGCCTTGAGAAGCACTGACTCATCAGCAGAGGGGGGGTTTGGATATCCAGCCGCCTCGTTGTTTGAGGATCTCTAAAATGTCTGCAAACGAGACATCATCCGAGGACAACTTTGGGGACCCCTCTGCATCATCAAGATCAGTGTCCGATGTAAGAGACTCGGGGGAGTCCACGTGCTTCCTCTTGCACGATCTCTTCCTTGGGGGCTCCTCTGAAGACAAGTCCGAAGAATCCTCAGGAGGAGGGGAACCCCCAGTGGGGGTAACCTCAGGCCCCGGGGCTCCGCTGCCTAAGGACAGGGGAACTGCCAAAGACCCAGTCTCCACGCCCAGGGAAGGTGCCGGTAAAGCCGGAGAGATGGCCGAAGAAGACTTGGCCAAGGCACTCCTCATAGCTCTGAAAGCCGGACCCCCAGAATCCTGGGAGTGTCCGGTCCCCGGAGCCATGATAGCAGACGGAAGTCCCACAGCCGAAGCACCGAGAGGGAGGCTCGTAACTGACAGCATAGGTCCCGAAACGTCACCCCCGGATCCAGCCGAAGAAGTCCGTGTGCCAAACTCGGACTCGAAGGCCGGGTTGGAGTAAGAGTCGGATCCGACCCTAAGACCTCCACTGACTCCAACAGCACCTGCTCCGACGGAGCCAAGCGGTCGGAGGAGGAATGGCAATGACATGGGCATAGCTGTCGGCTCAAGCCAACTGGGTCGGAGCCGAAACAAATTTTTGAAAGACGGGGGACTGGAACAGTCTTTGGAGCACCCTGTCTATGTCCGAATCTGACATCCTCGATGACCTAGAGGATACTGAACGGGTTCGAGATGGCCTTCCAACGGCCCCAAGGGGCTAGGGGACCGCCCGAGGCGACTCGATGACTATCGGCGCGAAGGAATACCCAAACTAGTTTCCATCGGTGCCGAGGAGGACTTAGGCGCCGAGGAGGAAGTGTCTGAGCGGACAACCTTCATCGGCTCTGAGACCAGTGGAGCCGCCGAAGGTGGCCCGCCTCGATGCCCCAGCCATCGGCTCAAGCCAGAGGAGTCGAGACTGGTGGCATCGAGGCAGACTGTTTCCACCCTCGGCTCCGAAGTCCTTGGAGCCGAAGGAGAAGCCTGCCTATGTCTTTTGGCGGTCGGATCCGACGGACTGGTCGGAGCCGACGCCCTTTTCTTTTTAGCAGGAGAAGGAGAGGATGCTAAAGCCTCTTCAAAAGAGGGTTTTATAAGGCCTTTTAATATAAGCTTATTTTTCCTCTCTTGGAGGACCCTCGAGGAAAAAGCGTGACACACGCTGCAGGACTCCTGCAAATATTTGGTGCCCAAACAATATACACACAGAGAGTGGTCATCTGTGATAGACATCTTAAAGTTACATTTAGTGCACTTTTTGAAGCCTGAAGGCCTAGGTGCTTGAGACATTATAAGCAAAAAATAAGTACTTTCTCACAGACAAACTTATTTTAAGTCAAGATTAACTTGCCGTTCACACAAAACCAAAGAGAACAACAGTCAAGCACCGTATAAGGAAACAAAGAATAAACAAACCCTAAGGTTGTTTTAAAAGGGATTAACCAGTAGGAAGGCCCTATAGACCGAGGGAGCCTGTAACCATAAAAGTATCAATCACACACAAATTTTCCACAGAAAAAATTGTCAAACACACACACAACAACAGAGTAGCCGTTAAAACAGCTTTTTGTTTAGAAATTAGCAAATTCCTGACAGAAAGTTAGTGAAAAAAACCCACTACTTAGCTCAGCCAGCTCGAGACCACGTCTTCGCTAGTTAGCGGCAAACGAGATCTGGGGGACTGGTAGTGGTGCATCCTGGGATATAGTAAGCTCAGCCAATAAGAGACTTCGCTCTTTGGCATAAAAGTTGCCAGTCGGAGCCGAGGGATCGGCTCCGAACCCATCAGTCAGAATGTAGGCGAGATAGGATCACATAACATCCAGGGTTAAACCCAACACAAACAAGTAGGCAAACTGGTGGTACCATGTTTTAAACTGTACCACAGAAGGTAGTAACTGTTGCAAGAGTGGACATACATGAGTGTAGGTGATCCCTGGTCAGCCTCAGTAAGATGCAGCTACACCATATAAAACCACGCAAAGCTACTGTGAAACTAATCAGCCACATATTATGAGGCCAAGCACAGAGCATTCTATAGCTGTGCCATTAATCATAATGGCAATGGCAAGACCTGCCGTGCTGCACAGCACTATGGCATGGGAAGTACTGCACCTACAGAAATAGCATCCATTCATCCAGATAGGATCTCAGAGAACCTAAACCCACTCCCACCCCCCCCCCCCAATCGCAACAGGTACACTTAGTAATATATCCATGTACACTACAGGGCCCCTGTACTAACGATTATGCATGTACAAGCTGCACTCTCTAAAGCCATACATACAGCTTTCATGGGACCTGTCAACATCCCAGGGTGTATCCTACACAAATGTAAGATCATTCAGCTATTCACATACACATCATGTTCAATCATAGCTCCATGTCAGGCTATGTACACACCGAATGGTGCACAGCAACAGTTATCATACCTCACAAAGGTGAAGACATGATTAATAATGGGACATAGTGCACAACTACCCTGCTGAGTCTGGTCTGTACAGCCATGAACCATGGTCAATGTAATTGATGTACTCAGTACAGATGTAGATGAGAGAAGGGTTGATTCACACTGCATATCATGACTTTGCCAGGTTGTAGGAAACCATCACCCATACTATGTTCCAGCTACACTCAGTAAACTAGGTGTATATTCCTATGTCACAGGAGTGGTTGGCAACTGGACTGCTGGCAGAACCCACACTACAGAAGGTGTCTGATGAATACTCACACATCAAACCAGTGCCAGACACAGTAATACAGGGGTCAGTCCTGGTAATCCCCCTCTTTGTTATCTATACCACATAGACTAACAAAAGAGGCATCAGCCTATTGATGTTTGCAAATGACTATGAACTAGGAGCAATAGTTGACTCATTGTGTGCTGCATTCAACATACAGAAGGGCCTTAGTGTGTCATATGTATGGTGTGTGATGTATGGCCACAATCTGACAGCTAAGTATTGCATTGTCATCCCCTATGTTACAACCCTGTACCCATTAACTACCACCTAGGCAGCGGTCAACATAATGGCAACTGTGTGTATGGGATGCAGCTGGACAGTACTTCCCTTTGATAGTTACATCACCAGAAAAGACAGGTAGTCATATGTGGCACCCCTAATCATGACAGGGTGCCATCCAGGAATATAGAGATAACTGCTCAGCCATACTCAACACCCGTGTGACCCATAATAGATCACCTATTTCCTTTAAGGGTTATTGCCCATGTGTAGATGGCCTACACTGCCCTTCACAATCCCTAGATGCACTATGTAGCATGCAGCCTACCATGAATAAAGCTATGTCCAACCCAGAGGTGTTAGTCATGCTACACGTAACACATCCTGATCCCAAATAAACACATACGTCATGGACATCCACCTTTCTAGTACAAGGATCACAACATGCCTGACAGATCCCTATCCCATACACTTAACATAGTCTTGCCATACTATGCATCTCTGTCCAGCGAAGCTGCACATCGCCCCTCTCTGTGATATGATGTGATGACCCCATGCCAAATATATCAGTAACCATGTGTATCAGTTCTGTGGCACTGCTTGAACTGGCCACTGAAACTTACCTGTCTCTTGCCTACAGCTAGGTAACCTGTCTGCCTAGGCTCATAAATGGCCCAGGGCATATAGCCTGCTAGATCACTATGACCATACATGCTATAATTGATATCCAACCCTGCAAATACCATCAGGCTAGCTATTGTCCCATGTGTTACACATGTGCAACAGAGGCAATACATGGCAGGATGCTACACAGCTGTACAGTGCCATGTAGATGTATATGGCAAAACACATACATGCTTGCAAGTTTGCAGGGTCACAGGTCATGTCCCTAATGGCTATGTATGACTATATATGTGGCATATACACAGCATTAAGGTTGATTGCATTAATGTGAACACATCCAGGCATGTGCTGATAGGTAAATACACCACTACAAGCAAACAGACATGCCCACGTCAAGACAACATCCACATGGTGTATGAGCAATGTCATCACATGACACACACACATATGGTGATAACATCACATCACCAGTAGGTGTCAAATGTGTGTGACTTATACATGTCAGTGTTGTTAGTGTCATGTCGATTTACAAAGATGTATTTGTAATCTTAATAAATTTAATACACATATATGTTCAGCTGTCCTGCTGTACTTCTCTGTGATTTACTGTGATCTGTCTCCATTGTTGTGTCTTCCAGGTATGCCATGTAGCAGGCTGCCACTGTAAAGCTGCTAGGAGGATGAGGTCCTCATCCCATACTTCCTCGACAACTACACGACATTCTTCAGCCATGTGCCACAGGATGCACAGCAGCGGGATGCCCTATGGGAGAAACTCTGCAGGAGGGTAAATGATGTTGGCGGTCACAATCGCACTTACCAGCAGGTGTGCTGACACTGCACTGACCTCATAAGAAGGGAGAAACAGCGTGCTCAATCAATCACCAGGGAACAAGGTGCAACAGGTGGGGGGGCCACTCACCCAGCTCCCACTCACATGTACCGAGGAGCTACTGGGCAAACTGGGGACACCTGCAGACCTCCATCCACAAGCTTTAGCTGGTATTGTGGAGGTGGGTGTCTCTCAGCCACCTAGCCTGGAGTTGCCTGGTAAGTCACTACTGCACATAAAACACAACAATATATCACATAGTTACATGTGTTACTGTACAATTTGTAATGGAACCTCATATGCAAGGCATGTATGCACACATACCACATACTACAGTCTGCTACTCTTTATATGCACAGATGTGCATACTCCATAGTATAGTGTATTGTACTCGCTTATGTGCTAACATGGACATTGCACCCTGTAGCTATCACACAGGTGTGGATAATGATCTTACTGCTGTGACACTCCTGTTTAGGTACCTCTGGCATTTTGCAGTGACAGCAGCCTATGTCAGGTGAGATTGTTATTATTTTTGGGCTTGAAAATGCACGGAACATATTAATTGCATGCTATCTGCCATAACACACGTACACATAATGTATGGTGGTCCTGTTAATGGACACTAGTCAGACCTGCAATGCATCATACTATTTACCAATGTGAAACAATTCAAGACTATATGAAACACCTACACTAAACCTTCCAAACTATCATTGCCAGATGAGTGGACAACAGCAACTCAGGGATGTATGATAACTACCACTATAATTGCCTAAGCTGAAACTATAATTGTCTAAGCTGAATGCCATCTGCCATATCAGCTGCATGCAGCATGTGTGTCTGTGTGTGTCTGTGTGTCTGTGTGTGTGTCAGTGTGTGTCAGTGTGTATGTAAGTATGTGTCAGTGTGTGTGTGTCAGTGTGTGTGTCAGTGTGTGTGTCTGTGTGTACAGGTGTGTCTGTGTGTGTCTCTGTCTGTCTGTGTGTTTCTGTCTGTCTCTGTGTGTCTCTGTGTGTCTGTGTGTGTGACTCTGTCTGTGTGTCTGTGTGTGTGTGTCTGTGTGTGTGTGTCTGTGTCTGTCTGTCTGTGTGTCTGTGTCTGTCTGTCTGTGTGTGTCTCTGTCTGTCTGTCTGTGTGTGTGTCTGGTATAACCTGTAATATTATTTCTAGTCTCCCCTCACAGATGTTGATGTAGGTGTGTTGCCCTCCTGCGGTCCACCTGATGTATGATTGAGGCTTAGGCAGGGTTGTCAGGGGCTGAATCTTTGTCATTGGTTGCCATTCCACCTGTCTCCCCCTCATCCTCGCACACAGTTCCCCTGCCTGTACATACCCCATCACCACCGGCCATAGAGGAAGGACAGTTGGCAGGTGTTAGCATGGAACAGGAAAGTGTGGTGACTATGGAAGGTGTGCCTGCACACCATGATCCCAGTCTACAGACTGGTGATGTCCCACACAGGCATGTGACCAGCGCTGTTCATAGGAGGACCACTGGCCAACATGCCCCTGCGAGACCAAGCACATCAACTGGAGTCACCAGATGCATGTTTTGGGCTGTAATGGAGGCACAGGCACGTGCTGAATGGCACAACAGTGAATGTCTGAGGCTTCAGAGGGCTGCTGTCTGTTCATTAACTGACAACATTGCTTTGAGTGGTTGGGGGGAGGGGGCATTAACATTTCACTATGGTAAAATACAGCTTCACTCCAGGAACCGGACAGCCATACACACGGACAGCCATACACACACACACACACACACACACACACACACACACACACACACACACACACACACTGGCATTCACAAAGATATACACCTAGGTCACACGCATACAGTTACTTTACATTTGTGAAGTTTAATCAGCTTCCTATGCCTTTCTTTCTACACTTCACTCTGTACTGGTGTCAACAATAGTGTTCAGGAGAGTGATAACATGTGGGATGTATTCCCAACCAAACGTGACATATATGGACACACACCCACAAGTGCCAGTACTGTGAAACAAATGCCTGCCTATCTCATGATAGGTACTACAGAAGTACAGCACTATCACTTCCAATGCAATGCTTACTGACTCTTTCCTTTGACAACTGTGCTGATATATGCACAACATATGCATAGGGGAGGTATTACTGTTACAAGTGTCATGAGGTTTGCCTTCCATGTCACCCTTACAGCATTCTACATTGTCTGTCTCCCACTTCAATTAACAAAACCTGTCCTTAGCAATACACAGGTTATTGTAGGACTGGTTGTAACACACCAGGAAGCTGTCCTCAGAAATCATTCATCTGCAAAGAAGCCCCACCACTTAGTAGTCATGTCCAAACATCTGTCCATATCTCATGTACGGCTTACTGTACTTAAAGCATATCACCATACACAGTAGGCAATGTTGAGGCTGTATTGCAACAGCATGATGTACTAAGACAACAGTCACCTTCAGACATCAGACACTGCACACACATGGAATCTACACAAACAGCAATACATGTACACATATGTGGTCTACATCAGTACGTGGGGTCTATATCAGAACATCAAAATATTAAAACTTTGAATGTTTTGATATCGAACATTATTCAGCGAATGCTAAGAATAGCGATGCTGCAGAACAGTGAATTCTTTCCTTGGGAAAGAATTTGGTTGGCTGTTTCTGTGGCTTTGCTATTCTTAGCGGTGTGGTGGAAAGTTACGGGTTGGGTTCAGGTAAGTGTAAGATTATTTGTACATTAGGGTTAGGGGCGGGTTAAGTGAGTTAGGGCACTGGTTAGGCGTGTGTGCGATAATTACAGACTTTAGGGTTGGGGCAGTTTAAATGAGTTAGGGTTAGGGCGTGGGTTATGTGAGTGTGCAATAGTGATGGTCCTTAGGGATAGGGTTTGGGTTAAGGTAAGTGGGTAGATCATAGTGTATGTTTAATTTAGTGTAGCGTTAGATGTAGGAATTTAAGTGTAAGTGTGTGGCTGCTGTTTGTTTGATGTGCTTGTGTTGTGTGTATGTGTTTCAGAGCAGCAAATTTTTTCCATGGGAAATAATTATCTGTTCTGAATGTTCGATATTTTCATGTTTAGATGTTTTGGGGCCGATGAAATAGCGTTCACTATTTTCATCTTTCGATAACATGATATAAATGCCAGTACATGCACTAGCAGGTCAAGAGGATACATTCCACACCTTCCCCACACCATGTGTGAAACATAGCTGAGCATTACACCATAATCTATGTTGTATTCATGTACTGGTAGGACACAACCACTTTCACTGAGTAGCCAAGTGTACATATATTACAACAGCACATATCAGCGTGACACACACAGCATTATTCCATGTCATGCTCCTATAAACTGTTACTTGACAGTGCCATGGTGAAGCCAGGGCACTGTAATGGTCAACAGTGAGCACATCATATTTGCCGCACATACCTCGTGTACTGGAAGAGTGCCAGCAATGTGTTCTGTTAGAGCTAGGCAGTACACTCATTCAAGCATGTGCGAGGTCTGTGGCCTGTAAACATCTCACCCCAGCATGTACTGACTATTCTGGTACTAAGGCTAATGTCCAGACAGCACACAGAATGCATGGCTTGCAATTGTTGACATGGGGTATATGTAGGAGCTGTGGCCACACATGGCTGTACATGTCATGAACATATCACCTGTGACTACTCAGGAACATACAGAGCAGAGCTGGAGTTCCTTGAGTCTGTCAATACAGGCCTTGTGTAGGTCCCATGGTCCTGTTGTTTGGGTATGTTTGTAGGCATTGCATTAGGTGGACATGTCTAAAGATATACATGCCACATGGGGTATTGTATGATATGGTAGGTGTCATGGGTGACCAGTAGAGAGGGGGTATTGCCTCTGTCAACATAGATATCAAACATTATGTACTGCTAGCATGCTGTCTGCCACATTCATGTGTGTAATGACTGTAGCCACCTGTATGTAGAAAGGTAATTGAAAGCTATGGTAATGTAATTTATGTTATATGAATGTGGGATGTATATATCCAAGGCAGGTACGGTTAGGTCATATCCAGTCATGAGGTTGTTGTTTATTGGTGTAAAGCAACAGTCGACTGTGTTGATGCTGACAACATCCGAGGGACCCTGGTATGTGTCCAACTGAGCTGGTTACAAACAGTGGTATTATTGCATTGCATAACACATTATGCAGCTGTGTCTGAATATGGGTGCATTGCACAGTTGATGTAGGCCTAGGTACAGTCCACCAATCGAGGGTTATCTGGTGGTCTACCATGCTATGTCATACTACATATGGATGTGTGTTGGTAGTCTGGGAACAAGGTGGTGGAAGTATATGAGGATACAACCTAAAATGCAGCATTTTCCACTGTCACCTGTACCTGACTCATCTGTGATGTGTTATGTCAGAGTAGTGGTCTTTACATGTGAGTAGCCTTTATGAATATGTGTATGCCACCACCTGGAATGGTCCATACCACTGTTATGGCCCAAATGTATGGATGTGAGTTATATGGTGGTAGTGCAATTGTGCACTACAGAGCCTTCAGCCAGGTATTCCTCACTGCACAGATGTCAGTATTCCCCATTGTAGGTTCTACATTGAGCAAATGGATTACTAAAGCCACACATCTAGCATGGGTTAGCATGAGCATCCAATGCAATTGGCATGTAGGTGTCAGGGTGTTACTTCTGTGTGTAGGACATTTGCCTTGGAATGCGGCTATATGGGTAAATGCAACCTAGGTATTATCCATACAAACATGTAACATGGATGCATATGCTCTATGCTGAAGGCTCGTCATTCGGTCATGACAGCCCGGAATGACAGACACTGGATAACCTCATAATAACAGCAGGACATTGGCTCATTGTTTTGGTCTAGCAGTTGCCACCCTACCATAACATCACTGCATGTGGTATTAATGTGCTTGGTAAAAAAAGTAACATGTAAGGTGACGGACAGTGGCAGAATTTGTGTGTATGACCAATGTGAGATATACTTTGGGTAGCAATCCTGCTAATAATGACAACTACTAACACAGCTGGGAGAGATCATCTTGACACCTGCACCTCAGTACCATTACACAAGGTGGCTCACACATTATGCTTGCATATGCCACTGCTCCACGTATAATGCCACTGTCCACAACCTGATATCAATGTATGCCTTTCAGGGCAGCAAGGTGTGTGACACATGCTGTAGGTAGCATCCCCCTGTGTGACCCAGGTATCCTATGGTCTGTCAAGTCCACACATGCATGAATGTGTATACATAACATATATATGTCAGTACTTCATGTACATGTATGCATGTTTATCACACAACACAGACACAGATATATCATTTACAGGCCACATACAGGTGTCAGGTAGTAAACCAGTATGATGTGCATATGTACTGACAGGTAAGATGTACCTAGCTGTAAGCCTGTGTGTTTACAATAGGAGTCCATTACATGTTCTGTACATGTTAGTGTTTGACCATGCACACTGTGGCCTTCAGTGGTTAGAATTGGAGTGCATCCCAAACAGCCCTGTGCTACTAAGTATATGATCATACCTACTGCCACCTTGTGTAATTTGAATCAGTGCATCCAACAAGCCCTTTGTTACTAAGTGTATGAGCATGCCCAGTATAACCTTGTGTAGTTGTAGTCATAGTGCATCCCAAACGGCCCTGTGCTGCTAAGTTTATGAGCATGCCCACTGTAACCCTCTATAGTGATAGTAGTTGTCCATTCCGCAGATGGCCATACCCCAGTTCAGGTTCCTGTTGTGCTACAACTATACCTCTCAGGCCTACCTGCGGATGATGTGTCTTGTTTGTGCATACAGGTTGTAATGGACACCTACTTTAAACACACAGGTCTACAGCTATGTACCTTGTGACTGTCAGTCTCCCTGTTGTTGTCCTCAATTGTAGAAGGGCAGTCTGACTGCCTTGCAAGGTGTAATCTCTGTGGTGCATCTCGTAACTGCATAGTAATGTAATAGTGAGCTTTAGATAGGCAGGTGTTCTGATCCCACCACTAGCAACTGTGTGCATGTGTTTGTGTGTGTGACAGAAAATCCCTGAGTGTGTGTCTCAGCAAATGGCTGAGTGTGGTTGTGTGTATTTGTGTCTGCATCCTGTCACGACAGTGGGTTTTGCTGCATTCCAAAGTGATACCTCCTTTTGCACTGGTCTTTATCCTTGTCAACCACTAAACCTCTTTCTTCCCCTCTCCCCACTGCAAGTAACCGGTCCTGTGATGTCACCCAGCTCAGACATGGAATCAGTAAGTTTAATTGTATGTGGTATGTGGCACATACCCCAACTGCATACCACTGTACTAGTTACCTTTACATAGGCAAGACGTGTATGCACAATACTGACAACTGTGTGCGTGTTTGCATGTGTGACTACCCTGTAGCCAGGCATACACATGTGTAATGTCTTTAAGCACACCATGGTAGCCATCTGTGGTGACCGGTGTCTACAAAGTATTACATAGTTAGGAATGGTAAAGAATGCACAGTCAAGCACGACTACAGTTAGGTATATTATTTTCCTGTGCCACTGTCAAGCAGTGACACAGAAGTGGTCACTGGGGTGTAGGTCCATACCCATCATTCCCCCACCCTAATTCCACAATCCCCAGGGTAGATTACATTAGCCATCATTTCCCACCCCAAACTCCACATACACAACTACCATCCCTTCTCTGGTGAACTGCCTATGATTTAAATGTTATAACACAAGAGATGCCTCTTTTTTGTGTACATGTCAGTTCCTTACAGTACGGTTCATCAAACCGTACTTTGTTGAAATCACTTTAGCGAACATGCATTTTGTCAAAAATGCACATTCTCTAAAGAAAACAACAAAAGAAAAAGACATGCCATTAGCATATACCTTTAGTATACCGTTGATGTACAACGAAGGAAACTTGTTGAGATCGTACTACAGTGGGGATAAGGGAATATTCTCTTTTCCCCATTGTAGTGCGATCTTGGAGTGGGAATATTAAAGTAGGGGGATGTGGGGGCGGAGCCCCCCACATGGGGGGTGCAGGGGGGCTTGCTAGTGTTTAATGTATTTTTGTTTGTTTTATGTTTGTTTGTTTTTAATTTTTCCACGAAAGTACATTTTCGTGGAAGTAAGTTCGATAAAGTACGGGTCGATGAACTGTACTTTCGATTAATGAATATAGACTCATATATATATATATATATATATATATATATATATATATATATATATATATATATATATATATATATATATATATATATATATATATATATATATATATATATATATGGCTATGGCTGTGTCTGTATATGTATATATATATATATATATATATATATATATGTGTGTGTGTGTGTGTGTGTGTGTGTGTGTGTGTGTGTACATATCCTGTAGGTGCATATATCTATATCTATATATATATATATATATATATATATATATATATATATATATATATAGCTATGGCTGTGTCTGTGTATATGCATATATGTGTGTGTGTGTGTGTGTGTGTGTGTGTGTGTGTACACATCCCATAGGTGTGTATATATATATATATATATATATATATATATATATATATATATATATGTAGGTATGACAGTTGTAAAGATGTAGACTTGTCTCTGTTGTTTCACGGAGTACAGTACATTCAATGGTACTGTACATATGTACACAAAGGGACTGTCCCATTTGTTTTCAGTACTGTGGAATAGCTGTAGTAGGATGTGCATTATAGACTCCATGCAACATGCATATAACCCGGATGGCTTTGTGGTACGTCCAGTGACCTCAGTGTGCATGCTCCAGGGTTCAAGACCTACAAGCCTTGTTGATACTGTCAATTAGGACTGCATAAGTCACTTTTAAGCAAATGTAAATGTCTTTTCATGACAGTAAGCAGCGGGTACATGCAGGTAACAGATATGTACAACCCACAGTACACTTGGAATGCCCTTCTTTGGAAATCCTGCTGATGTCACCCACCTACGAATACACCTCTGGGACTGCTATAATCCAGTAATCTCCATGACGTGTGCTGTAACTGCGTAATGCTGTAGTGTGCTAAACTAGGTTGGTAGGTGTTCTAATCCCAGACAGGTCAACTGTGCGCCTTCCTGTGAAAGAAACAATGCTTTAAGAGTATGCACACACTTTACAACCCACATGACCAACTTTGACAATCCTGCTGATGTCACTCACCTAGGAATACACCTCTAAGACTACTGTAACCCAGTATTCTCCTTAGCATGTGCTGTAACTGCGTATTGCTGTAGTGTGATAAGCTAGTTAGGTAGAGGTTCTAGTCCAAGAAAGACCATCTGTGTGTGTATGTGTGCCTGAGAAAGTAACAATGCCTTTTACAGTATGCACACTATTTATAATTCACATGACCACCTTTGCAATCCTGCTGATGTCACCCACCTAGACATGCACCTCTAATAGTGTTGTAACTCAGTCATCTCCGTAGCTCGTGCTGTAACTGCAAAATGCTGTAGTGTGATACACTAGTTAGGGAGGGGTTCTATTCCAGAACATGGCAGGTGTGTGTGTGTATATCTGACTGTCAGAGCCTGTGTGGAGGTGGCTGTGAGTGTCTAACCACTGGACATGTTGAGGAGCGGATTTTGTAGATTTCCTATATGGTGTCCGTCTTATATGTCACAATGTCCACCTCACGAGTAGGTGTGTTGGCAAGCCATACCCCTACATCTGGCAAAAGGCCTGGTGAACAAAGTATGCAACCCTACTATTACCCAGAATACGTCCTGAACCCATGTGTCATTCACAAACTCACTTGCCTAGAATATCCCACTATGTTGCTAGTACCCTGCATATTGATGACAGATAGTAGGCATGGTGTGATTGCAGTGGGCTGCAGAGAGCTTGGCACCCTGTACAGCAATACAATAGGCACATCATTTCGGACAATGTGCCTTCACTATGTTCCCCACTGGATGCCTGCAACATATGTGGTGCCATCAAATGTGATCCACAGAGGCCATACAATGCCTTACACATGTGCCCTGTATGGACTGATGTCACTGACACCAGGGAATACCTGTATCATGCTATCAATGCAGGTGCAGGGTCAACCTGCTGACTATAAGCAGGTTCTGCCACACCAGGCCACTTCTGGCATATCGGAGGATAACAGTCTGTATACACATGTGCCAGCCAAACCAGGTACACCTGTACATGTCACTGAACATTATTGTGGGACATGCACATCCCAGGAAATGTCCATGTCAAGGACTATCAAACACAGACATGGCATGCATTGCAAAGCTATGGCCATATACAGTGGTAACCAGGATGTTAGGACAGTTCATACAATACCCATCTGTGTGGGACATTGCAGACACTACACACCTGTACCACACTGCACACCATTGTTGGGTGGCGTGATGCCAAGGATTACCCCTCACCCAACCTTGTACAACCATCTTGCATAGCCAACCACTACACACCCATGAAGCAATACACACATGCATGTCAGTACTGGCACGTTGTGTTGGCATGTGGGGAATGATGCTCCCAGCCACAGTTACTCCCAGTATAACTCCCATTGGCATACCAACAGATGTCAAACATGTTCACATGCCCTAGCCCATAGAACCTCCAGATATCCCCTGTGGTGCATGAAGTACCTGTGCATTACTGCAGTGTGGCAAACTAAGTAGATTGGGAGTGTATTTGTGGGCCTGGCAAAGAGTGTCAATGTGAGTCCATTAGAGAGTGTGGTTGTGTCGACAATGATGTCCGTTCATGTGGACAGCCATGTGTGCTACACCTAATGTATGTCTACTATATTTCTGTTGCAGATGTCGCACACCAACACACATATATGTTCTTACAGTTCACCAACATGTCAGCTTTGTGGCACATGGAGTAACTGCATGCACTTGTAATAGTAATGACTAGTCAGTCAGGGGTGTGAACCCCTGTACTGGTAGGTATGTAACAGATGATGCTTAGGTTTTAGTCTCCAAGCCTTCTCTGGTGTACTTTGCCTCTGTCTGCCCCTCCCACACACTCTCTGGTGGATGTGAAGGTGTACACCTGCTCAGCAGCAGATTGTGTATTGTAAGTGATAGTCATGATCAGGTGATGGCATCTGCACCTTTTGCAGTCCTCCTCTAACTGATTGCATGTGGAACAGCTGTGATGATGTTCCCATAGCCATTTGCATGAAAAACACAGTACAATATCTAGGAATATCATGTTGGTGTTTGCCCATGACAGTCACTGTGAATGGTACCTGAATCTGGTGTTTGGTAAATGCCATCACAGATGATATCTGGATGTTCCTCAAACAACATACACAGTGGGAAATAGCCTAAAGAAAGGAGGGTGATGTGCCAGACATGACTACAGCATATAAGTGTAGCTATGCTTTATTGAGACTACTGCCTTTTTAACAAGTTGTGTGTTGTAATGGTTAGTCTGCATGTTTTAAAACTGACAAGACAGTGCTCTGTTTGTGAGGGACCCCCTTCTGTAGGGCTATCTGTGGACTAGTCAGTGTGGTGAACCATTTGTTTCCTGTGTTATTCACTGAACACACATCTGTGAACAGCAGGTGCATAGTGTGAGGATTGCAGCAGGTACATGGTGATTGTGATGAGTTACTGCCATCATATCCCTGACTAGACATATGTCACATGAAACAGTGGTATGACAGACACTATCTGGGGTTCTCCGTGACATTCCAATAATGGGCCACTATTCATAGCTGTTGTCACAAGTCTTCTACCCTTTGTACAGATGTCATGCATATATGTATGTGTTGTGCTCCCTCTGCAAATGTATACCATCTGTTGTGTTGGGTTGATGGTCATATCTATACATGCTGTTATAAGTAATCCTGAATGTTGATGACTATTACTAAGCCATATCTGTGTTTAAATTGCAACACCATAGGCTGTATGGGTTTAGAGGTCCCAGCAGAACCTCCTGTCCCACTTCAGCTGGCCATGGCACCTGGCACCAGAACATCTGGGGCCCAGCCTTGGACCTCCACCTCTGTTGGCTCTGCACCACCTTCTGGTGGTACCACCACTGAGGATGGGGCCTGTCCCCCCTGGGTGCAGGTCCAGACAGGAGCATGTCCACTGTCGTACAGTCCCAGATGTGGTGCGTAGGGGGCTCAATAAGGGATTTTGAGGCCAGATACACCAGCTCAAGGGCAGAGTGTCACATTTACAGGGTGAGGCTGCCCCTCCTAGACAGCCCCCAGCACTGCCACCTTTGCAGCTGTTTTGGTTTAGTGATGGCTGCCCATGGCTGGGGAACTCTGTCCCACTGTTTCCATCTGGGGGCTTGTGACTGCCGAATACCCCTCCCCCTCCGAGGTGTATCCCCCCACATGTGTCATATACTGACCCTGTATGCTATCTTGTCTGTCATCCTACCCTACCCATCCTCCACGAGCATACCTACTCTCCTTCCCCCACATCCCACTCTCACCCTACGGAAACAAAAGGCCAATCATTTCCTAGAACAACATCTGCCCCATAACATAGCTGTCCATTTCACACACGTTTCCACTGGACACGTAACCATTTTAATATGCATCACAACATACTCCAGTTGTCCTCACCCCTGTCTCTCAGGCACACGATCCTATTTTGCACATGACTCCTAAATGTTCCAGGTACACATGATGCGGATGACCCCATTTACCTTTATCATGCTGATGATGTCACACATAGCACCTTGCAAGAGTACTGTTCTCACATAATGATTGGACAGGAACGATTGTGTTAATGTAAATAACATGCACAGAGTGATGGATATGGCCAATGTACAAATATTTGGGTATATGAATTACACATGTCTGTCTGAGGGAGTCTTGATATTACATAGGACAACACCACTACATAATACAGGCATTGCTGGTATTTCCCTTTTCATTCCTTTGTAATGCTTTGTTGTCACATGGGATGTTCCTGATATATCTATATATATGTATGTATCTATATGCTGGACATAAACACTCACACATACATCTACATGACGGAATACATTTCCTATACTGTTGAATGACTGCACTGGATGATATGTTTGTGATAAGGTCTGATGTCTATATATCTTCCATGGCTTAGTGGTAAATCACAATAGCTGTGTGTGCAGGGTCCTGGTTTCAAGCCTTGCAGAGGCTGTTTATTTTGTGGCTGGGCAGAACAAGGCCATTGTATACGGAGTGATTAAGGCACATTAAAGCAGTTGTGACCGGGTGTGCAAGGGTTTGCACCATGCTATGCAATGCTAACCTCTGGTTACAGTTTCTTACACTCAGTAAGCCTCTACATTGCTTTACCAATGTAATACTCTCATATTGGTGGCCAAACAGGCTTACACCTGCTTGCTCCTGCACTTGCAAATGCACTGCATTTGATGTTTGCATCTGACACTCACACCCCTGGGTGGGAGTGAGTACTACGATATTACCTTGTGATGCTTATTACATTGGATTACATGCCAACAGTATCGGGAATGGCATGCTGTTCGACTGTACGGAATCCGTGGCCTGTCCAGAGTTTTATTCATATTATTGGTGTGTTCCTCTTACAATCTGTACCCATCTGGCTAATACATGGGAACTGACACTCTTCAATACAAACAAGTATTTGGGTTTTGGAACCCACATCCTTCAGCCAAGTCATGCTACTGCATACCTAATATTCTATCATCTTTCTAAGGTTGTCAGTGGCATATTTGCTTTCTGTCCCTATTAGACCTCTCATATGATTGGGGAAAAATACAAAATGAATCAGGGACACGGCATAACAATATCAGGGACACATTTAAATTATTGCTGGTATTAACCTGACACATTGACAGACTCAGAGCATATGAATTCTTACACATTTTCTGAGGTAAATGATGTTTATAACTCTTAATTGTTGTCGTTATTCATTACGTGTAAATCACCACCTTTCCTCCAAATGTTACTAGTTTTAGGAGGGATTAAGTGGGACAAAGTTAGAAACTGAGTCGAAATCAGGGACGTCCCTGGAAATCGGGGACAGTTCAGAGGTATGGTCCCTATTTGTTCCCTTAATGGTTTATGTCCTGTCCAGTGGATATGCTCTTTGGGGCTGAGAGGTATGGGCAACAGCTATGCCCATTTCGGAATATTACTTACATCCCCAGGGCGGTCCTAATATCACTGCACCAGCCAACACCTGCACGCCTAGGCCCATAATTGCATTTCCATAGTTCCCTCACCTGCCACTCCTCTACAGCACTCATCCTTAATGTGGGTGCAGGTGCGGTATAAACACGCCACTACACACTGCCCACTCTCCCCATGTCGGGACACATGTTGTACGTTGTGTCGACCCATGGGTTATTAGGCTTGTACAACCTACTGGTCCGTGTACGTCTACAGCCTGGTTTGATAAGTCATTACTGGGACGGCCTCCGATCATTAATTTTTGGTGTCCCACAAGGGACATTGATGTCTATGTTTCAAGAATAGACCTGACAGGTCTCTCCCACTGGTAGTATCCTGCCGGTGGTCTGGGAAGCAGTGGTGTGTTTACCTTTATTGTGTGTCTGTACGTCTTATCTCACTGGCCTAGCTGGGGGTGGGGGGGTGGGGGGTTGATGCTACGTGTTACACGTTTGTTTATTGGACACCTCACCCCCATATGCACGGCCTGTGAACATATATTACTCGTAACTGCTGTATTATATCCTAGCTATATACATGTGTATATTTACAGTCACATATATATATATATATATATATATATATATATATATTTACATTACTATATACAAATAAATCTGTATATGTATGCATACATGTATATTTATATTTTGCTGTATATATATATATATATATATATATATATATATATATATATATATACATATATATATATATATATATATATATATATATATATATATATAGATATATATATATATATATATATATATGTGTATGTATATATCACAACATATGAGTCTATGGGTGTCTGCATATGTATATATTTATATGTGGGTATGTATCTGTAGTCTGTCTCTGTATGTATACATTTGTACTATGGAGAGGGAGAGGCTTATCTCTATGTCGCTATGGGTAGATATACACACACATACCTATATATATATATATATATATATATATATATATATATATATATATGTTTACATCTAGTTATTCTGTTCCTTGCCATATAGATTACACTTTGCTGCAGTGGGACTCATAGTGGGTGTGACTGCTCATTGGGCGACATCTCTGCCCAATGAACATATTCGCTTACATCCCTAGGGCTGTCCATATATGCCCACATCAGCCAACACCTGCACACCTAGACCCATAAGTAGCTGCCCATAGTTCCCCCACTTGCACCTCCTCAGCACCCGCCCCTACTCTAGGTCCTGGTCTGTTCTGGACACACAACTACACGCTGCCTACTCTCCACTTCACAGGACCCATCTCATACAATTGCCTCGGCCCATGGGTCATTAGGGTTTCCCACCCTTGTATTCCGAGTATGTATGCACTCCAACCAGAATGTTCGGTCTATCACCTTCTTTTGGTCTTGCCAATTTTTGGGGTGTCCTGCAAGGGACGCTCCTGTCTGTGTTCCAAGATTAGAATTCATGGGTGCACTGTGCACCCCCCCCGGTTGTATCCTGCCTGTGGTCTGGGGAGCAGTGGACTCTTTACATTGTTTGTGTGTATGTTTGCCGTGTCTGGCTGGGGGGGGGTGGAAGGTCATGCTATGTGTTTCGTGTTTCTTGCTTGGGCTCCAAGCTTCCATTGGCATAGCTTGTGAACATATGTCATCCTTGTGTGCTGTTTCCTATCATAGCTGTATATCTGTCTTTATCTATGCGCACACACACACACACACACACACACACACACACACACACACACATATATATATATATATATATATATATATATATATATATATATATATATATATATATATATATATATATATTTATATATAAAACAACACTTGGAAATAATGTTCATTCACAGTGGCAGACCAAGGCAGCTAAGCAATAAATCCAAAATTCCATAAAGATGAGCGTAAAAACGAAAACTGAATCTCAGTACGATGGAACAAATCTTTTATTTAACTTAACATCGGTAAGCGCTTTCACCACTAGGTCTTCTTCAGACCGTAAACTTACTCAGACATACAACCAAATTTATACCACAAACTATTAAAATCCAATCATTAATTACTCAATTAAATAATTACATAAAACCTGCTGATAATGTGCTTAACGCAGCAAGAATACAATACACAAAATACAATAGTTAAAAACAGAAGATAATATTAAAATGTGAACTGTCACATCTAAAAACATATAACAAAATTTCATTTATTTCTAATTTTAAGTCTCCTGTTGCTTAAAATGGGTTTTAAGGGAACTTTGTCATTAAGTCCAGGAAATGTATCTGCTCTAAAGCGAATAATCCACCTGGTTTCACAACTTTCTGTATAATTTCTGAAATTACCTCCTCTTATCCCTGGCTCTATCAATTGTAGAACAGAGAACCTAAATTCATGTATACTATTTGTTTCACTGATGTGCCTTGCTCAAGCATTGCTTGGTGTATCCATTCGTGCATGATATACATGTTCCTTGATTCTTTCTTTTAGCGTTCTATTGGTTTTCCCTATATAGAACACTGTACAGGATACGCACCTCGCTAAATACACCACATTAGCACTATTACAATCAGCTGTTACGTGAATATTAAAAATCTTATTGGTAATAGGATGGACAAAAACGTCACTTTTATCAACATAAATACATTGATTGCAATTCCCACAGGACCTCATCCCACCTTTGGAACCTTGGCTAATGGTCTTACATGACAGACTGGGATAGCATAATAGCTGTTGAATGTTCTTTTTATTTTTAAACAGAAACTTGGGTTCCACACCTACTACCTGTTGTATATTCATATCTACTTGTAGAACACCCCAATGTTTACGTATAATGCTACACATCAAAGGTGTATCCATGGTATAAAACATAGGCACTTTTACTACGGGTATATGACTAAAAGTTCTACCTTCATTGTCATTAGATCTAATGTCAGAAAAATAAGGAACTCCATTAGAATTTCTGACAGTATCAAAATCTCCCAAAACCTTTTCAATTTCCTTTGGCTTATATCCCCTAACCAATAAACGTGATTCTAGGCCTTTTAATTCCTGTCTGTAATTGTC
The DNA here is from genome assembly GCF_019279795.1 of Protopterus annectens. Lineage (NCBI taxonomy): Eukaryota > Metazoa > Chordata > Ceratodontiformes > Protopteridae > Protopterus > Protopterus annectens. Next base: position 348,525,127 of record NC_056734.1, on the reverse strand, counting down.
ATAAAATGGATTCAGTCTTGATGCCCTCATGGCTTGTCCTTTTATTATGTTGTGGAACACATACTGAGGATGCATGCTGTCTCGGTGTAACAAAGTGTTATGGTAACATGCTTTCCTATATATTCCTGTGTTCAATAAGCCATTGTCAAGTCTCACTATATTCACATCAAGGAAAGGCAGAGATTCACATGAATAACTCATGGTAAATTTAAGATGCAGAGTAAAGTTATTCACTTGCGATACAAAATTAATTAACGTGTTCTCATCACCCTTCCATATTAAAAACAAATCATCTACAAAGCATTTATAAAACCCTACATGGGTCTTGAAATCATCCATATTAAATAAACAATCCTCTTCCCAAACAGCCATAAAAATGTTGGCGTAGCTATTTGCACAGGATGTGCCCATAGCTACGCCATCATTCTGGATATATATAGAGTCCTGGAAGACAAAAATATTATTCTCTAACACTTTTTCTAAAACCAACAGAATGAGGTCAATATTGCTGTCATCCAATGTTGAATGTGTAATTAAATAATTCCTTACTTTCATGACACCCTCGATGTTAGGTATAACAGTAAAAAGACTCGTTAAGTCTAAAGTAACCAATAAATAGGGTATGTCTTGTTCTAACCCTTTAATATAGTCATAGAATTGAAGCAGAAACTGTTTACTGTCTTTTAAAATAAAAGAATTCTGCTCAACTAATGGTCTTAAGTAATATTCAATATACAACGACAAGGGTTCAGTTACCCAACCATGTCCTGAGACAATTGGTCTTAAAGGTGGGTTCAATGGATCCTTATGGACTTTAGGAAGTCCTTGAATTGTTGGTAATAGTGGGTTACTAGTCCACAAAAACTTATATAAATTAACGTCAATGTACTTACATGCAAGTGAATCATCCAACATGTCATATATTTTAAATACTTTGACTTCTACTTCCTCTATTGTTAACGGAGAATAAAATCCCCCTTCATTCAACAAAGAATACATACTTGAAATATAGTGGTCCCTGTCCATTATGACAACTGGGCCGCCTTTGTTGGCTGGCCTAACAATTATAGATACATCACTGCTTAAATTCTTTAAAGCTAATCTTTGTTTAAAAGACAAGTTATTCCTTTTTCTATTACTATTACTTAATTTATAACTATAATTATGTATGTCTTCTTCAACTAACTTAGTAAAAACATCTAAAACTGGGTTTAATATAGGTATATAAGTACTGGGTGCTTTAAAAACATTCAAGTTTCCAGAATCATTATTTCCAAAATCAATTTTAAGTTGGACATTTCGTGCAAATAATTTGAGATCTATTACTGTGTCCGTTAACTCACTTCTACTAGAAGGTATAAAAGAAAGCCCTTTATTTAAAAGTTGTATTTCATCTTCATTTAAAATCCTTTTGGATGAATTATGTATTAGTGATTGTCCACACGCTCCCACATTCATTTCAATGTGGGTCCTACTTGTTCTCCCCTTGATCCCTTGCGTTTTTGTCTCCCTCTGCTGTATGACCGGGGTCTCGTGGCCTGCTGTTTGTGATCTATGGGGAAAGGGACAGGAGGATTCGAAATCTGGGTTGTATCATGCATTAACAAAATAACCTTCCTTCTTACAACTGGGCCTAGTGAAATTCCACCAGAACTGATATTATCTTTATTTATATCAATAGGCACCTCCTCAGGAGGTGTTTCATGCGATCTAACATTAGTCTCAAAAGTAATAGAGCTGTCAACTGCATTAATTGCTGTATTAATATTATTCAGTAAGTTCGACCCATTATCAGACAGTTCAATGTGATTAACAGAAACATTAGTATCTCTATTACAAACATGTGATCTACTTTCAGTTGTAACAGAAGCATTAGAGTGAACACCGTTCGCCCTCGGCCAAACAAAAACCTGGCCAGAATTAAAATCGTTAATGTCTCTGATAATTTTATTCTTTTTTATTTCAAGCAGTCTTTTTTCATAGACCGCTACATTGTCCAACAATTTATCCATTCCCAATTCAACATTTTCCTTTGGGTGCATGCTAGAAATCATTCGTTGTTGTTCAAAAACTAAGTCTCTTAACTTGTCTTCTTCAGGGTGAAAATATTCATTCAGCAATTTCATATAATTCATGCTTAGGTCTATATTTAATTGCTGCCATTTATATAAAAGTTCTGGGTACATATTTCCTGTGGTCGGCATTTTTAGTATGCGTAGACCACGTGGTATGATCTTTTTATGTAAACATACCTCAAAATGTTGGTGTTGGAGCTGCATTCTTTTAAGCTTCATAATATCAAATTCCAATTTGTTAAGGGCTTCCACTAAACCCTTCGTATTCGGAACAATACCACCATTCGGTTTGGAATCCCCCGAAACCTCTACTGTCATTAATGAGTTCTCAGTACCAGAAACATAAGTCATGAACTGGTCCTTCTTCTGGTAATCCGTAGAGTATCCTGGTAGATTATATGGCAATTTGATAGGAATTGAAGTAGTCTCAGCCATGTCCTTGACGAAATGCAGAAACAGCCAACAGATAATGAAAGTAAACAATAATCCGCACTTCAACAAGATAAACACTACCGTGAATGTAAAAATAATATAACAACACTTGGAAATAATGTTCATTCACGGTGGCAGACCAAGGCAGCTAAGTAATAAATCCAAAAGTCCATAAAGATGAGCGTAAAAACGAAAACTGAATCTCAGTACGATGGAACAAATCTTTTATTTAACTTAACATCGGTAAGCGCTTTCACCACTAGGGCTTCTTCAGACCGTAAACTTACTCAGACATACAACCAAATTTATACCACAACCTATTAAAATCCAATCATTAATTACTCAATTAAATAATTACATAAAACCTGCTGATAATGTGCTTGAAGTGGCAAGAATACAATACACAAAATACAATAGTTAAACACAGAAGATAATATTAAAATGTGATCTGTCACATCTAA
>NC_056734.1:348509659-348519659 GCF_019279795.1 Protopterus annectens | reverse complement strand
TTATTTGTGCTTACACCTGTTTACTAGCACCTTATTCATTATGACAGTGCCACTTTGCTCGAATGATATTTAAGTTAAGTATCTCATGCGATACTCTTTTGTCAGTTTTATGGCAAAATGACATTCATTCCACATGGAAAATGATATGTGCTATTGTTGGGCTTGAACCGTAAATGTCTGTTTGGTAGGCGGATGCGCTAAACACTACACTATTGACACGTTGATTCCGCATGTTTTTCTCTATTTGAATGAATATGATGTGTAAGCTACACTCGGCAGAGGGCAGCGACGTGCAGACATGCTGCACTTTGCTTACACCTTCAATATTGCAGCAATTCTAATGTATAATAGGGACACGGGGACAGGGAATCTAATTGTGAAAGTTCTAGGGACAGGGCTCAACATTCCACTATGTGCTTGTGTGTTTACTACTTCGATTTTATTTCACTGTTTGTGAACACTCTTGTATGCTTAGCATACATTTCGGTATCCACGGATACTGAATTACTGACTTACTATTAGGGGCGGGCTCTACTAGTAGGCATAGTAGATTTTGCAAGTGTCGGGGTATGTTTACGCCTCCGTAAAGCACTTGTACACGTCACCTGCACTCACACACGTTTCCTGTGCATGTCGAGGGTGCAGCGGCGCACCCTCATACATATTCATATGGCGCTGCTGCACCATCTGTAGTGAGGATGCTCAGCGCAAGGCTAAAACCACCCTTGCGCTGAGCTTCTTGAATCCCAGGGTTTCTGAATGCCAAGGTGGAACCTTCTATAAAAAAATCTCTAATACTTCATATCTAGTTATACTGGGTGTTGGATCTCTTTATACTAATATCCCCCATAAATGGGATATACAAGCAGCTAAATAGCTTTTAGCAAAATCTGATATCTATTCAGATTATTTTGATGCCTTCCTAATTTCTCCTTCAGAATAGGTCCTTATTAAAAAACTGTGATTTTTTTTGGTAAGCAAAGCAATGCATCTTGCAAGTTAGTGGCATGGATATGGGGGCATCCTATGCACATCTTTTTCTTTATGTGGTTTTGAGAAGAGAAATACATCTTATGCATGGAAAGTCATGCTTTTAATCTGGACATCAAAATGATGTTACCTTTTTGGATGATCTTTGGCTGTTGTGGGAGAGACCTCTAGGAAACCTGAATAAATGAACGGAAGTTTTGAACAGCTACTATTGTGGCATTGGTTTAACAAGCAAATATGATTTGATTGTCATGGAATTTTTGGATGTTAATGTAACAAAGTTAATAGATGGTGCTATAGTACATCTGTGTATAGAAAATAATTTCATAGGAACACCTTATTACATTTAAGTAGCTGCCATCCCAAACATATTTATTTATTATTTTATTTATTTATTGACATCTGTTTACCAGGAAAGTCCACTGGACTGTAAAGAGGCCATTTTTAGTAGAGCCCTGGGGAGAAAAGCTCCAGGATAAAATAACAATTTAAGTACATATTTACATAATAGCAGAAAATAATAAGCAAGAAAAAAAACAGAAAAAAATCCTGAGTATCCATCAGAACAAATTAAAATGTGCAAAATCCACCACAATCATGTAGTCAAATGCTACAGAATCTAAATCACTAGCAGTTGAATTTAAGATATTATAGAAATGAGTGCAGAAGGACTAGAAAGTATCAAAGGCAAGTCAAAGTAGTTACAAAAGAGAAATAAGGTTAGTAACAGGAGAAAACAAATTAGTACAATCTCAGTCAATAAGCGTGCTGTGAAAAATTGAGGTTAGACCTTTCTATTACAGATATAGAGCAAGAGATATACCCTGGGATTCATAAAGCTTGCGCCAGGTGCAGTCATAGCATTGGCGTTCTAACACCAAATATGGCCACCTAGCGATTCAGGTACGAGTTGTTTCCACGTGCATTACCTGTGTATGCTACGCCCGCATAACTCCTGGGCCTTCTATGCTAATTACCCCATGTGCAGCAGTGTAGCATGCAAATGAAGGTATGCAGCTATTCAGGAAGTGGTGCAGGCATAGTGTAAGCATGTAGAAATGTAACCTGCAGAAAACAGTTTACATTTTTGCAAACATAAAACTGGAGCCAAGACAGCCGACCAAACACATGTATTGTATTGTTAATATATGTCAATGTCTAAATATATAGCCATTGGCATAAAAAATGTACAAAATATAAAATTAACATTTAATATATATATATAGTCGCACTATCGCAATGTGGAAGCGCAGGGCAGTGGTGCACAAAGGGGAGCTCAAGGAATATATAAAAATATAGAATAAAACCTCAATGAAACACATATCACGATTTCCCCATAATAGTCAATGGCAGTCATGCTACACCACACCATGGTGCAAGGGTTGCTAAGAGGCAGTGACAGTGTTATGCACAGTAGCTAGGAATTAGTAGGCAATGCCATGCAAATGAGAGGAGTAATAGTGAATCGCAGATTCCCCGCTGGTGTAAGGATGCACCTCACAGCATAGCATTATAACACCGAGGTGTGCCCTTGAGATAAAGATGACATCAAGAGAGGGGTGTGTTGCCATTGCTGTAAGCACATTGGAGCATTGCTAAACCGGTTTGCCCCTAGCTAGGCAAAGCTGCAGGATAGGGGTGTGTCGAATTGGCCATAGATATGCTTAGCTGAGAGTACACAATGTAACTGAGTATGCATGCGAACTGAGATGAAAACACGCATAAACCCGGTAAATGGGTATGCGTGGCACGCACTATAGCTGAAGCAGGAAGGATATAGGAAAGAAATAAGGAAATGCTGCAGCAGTGAAACTGGAGTACAAATGACTAATTAACACATAGGAGCCTACAGTGGGCCATTGACAACAGCTAACAAGGCTGCAAGCAGTAACCTGCAGAACAGGAAAGGGGAGGGGCTGTATGGCAAAGAAAACAGTAAAGTGTCAAAGCAGAACAAAGCCGATTTACAGTATATCAGCTACAAGGCACATTTTGCCATGACTGGGTGGGGAAAGTACAAAACAAGAAAGACGGCAGGTGGATGCATGCCTGATAATGGGAGGGGATCCAGGTCTAAAAGTGAATTAAAGGGCAACAGATTAATCAAGGCAGGCAAGTAGATCTCTACATTAAAGGCCCCACACTTGCAGTACTCATTGCAAAATCCATAATTAAGACATGCTGCAGCTGAAATAGCTCATACACACCCACTGACATCAGCAGCATCCAAACTACAATACTATAAAGTGTGAAAGCACCTCACGCACATTTGTGTATTCCCATACACTCTGCACCAGTGGTGTATACAGATGGGGAACTTTTATTATGTACATGTTAGGGGCTGCCATAGCTTTGATCCACCAGCATGTGTTGGCGACTGAAGGTGGTGTGGAGGATGATACACATGACCACCTCAGGCACCAGAGGAGGAGGAGAGTGTTCAGACCCAGGGTAGCCTACCAGGGGCTACATGATCTGGAGATAGTAGAGCGTTACAGGGTGGACAGGGACATCCTACAGAAACTTGTAGAGTTGTGCCGGCCACACCTCAGAGCCAGAACAAACAGAGGGGAACCCATCCCAGTGGATACGAAGGTATGTGTAAGACTGACAATACTAGCTACAGGTACCTTTCAAAGACCAACTGGGGATATCATGAGGATCTCACAGGTATCAGCATCCAGGGTACTGCACCAGTTCCTGAATGCCATGTTACCACAAGTCAATAAGCACATATACTTCCCCCGAACGCAGGAGGAGTTGGCCAGCAATATTTATCTCTTCCACCGTGTGGCAGAATACCCGGAGGTACTGGGTGCAATTGACTGCACGCACATTCACATCAAGTCACCACCCGGTGAGCAGGGTAGGCACTACATAAACTGCAAGGGGTACCCCTCCATCAACTGCCAGATCGTGTGCAATGCCCAGGGCGTTATGATGGATGTGTGTGCTGGCAGACCTGGAAGCTATCACAACTCGCACATCTGGCATGCCTCACAGCTGTATCAGTTATTTGCAAGGGGGGACATCCCAAATTACTTCCTGGTTGGGGATGCTGGCTATGCACTGGAACCGTGGATGATGACTCCCATCAGAAATGCACACACACCCATGCAGGAATGCCATAATGAGGCACACGCACAAACCAGAATCATCATAGAGCGTGTGTTTGGAAAGCTGAAATCACAGTTCCCTTGCTTGGACATATCTGCTGGAGCCTTGCAGTACTCTCCAGGCACATGTGCCCACATCTTCATAGTGTGTGCCATGCTACACAATATGGTCCTGTGGAAACAGCTGCAGCAGGGACAGAATAGTGAAGGCCCTCACAGCCCACCACCATTGCCAAGAGCCCCACACGCACAGAGGTACTCAGGCCACAAACACCCCGAGCCAGCCCCAGTAGGCAGACGGAGGCATGCCCAGTATGCCCTTGCCTTGGCAAAGAGGGAACATATAGCATACACACTGACAGTGTAGGCACCTAGGGACTGACACCTTTTTCCACCTGCACACACAGTAAAAATGGATGGCACACACACAAGACTACCTGTAAATTGTCATGTAAAGGCAGTCATCAACTATTGCACACACAACTGCCATTGGCACAAGGTAAGTCAACACCTGAACAGTAAATTAAACTATCAGCATATGCAGATACTGTATGTATAGATTCATAGGTAGGAACTTGGCCAACTGCCAGAGGCCATTCATAAGCCCAGCCAAAATGTGTCAGCTTTTGCCACCCCATTGATTCATTAACTGTCCTTCTGTGGAGCAGAGCCAATGGCATGATCCCTGGGGTGCATCTACTGTTCCCCATCCACTCTTCAAGGTTTCTCTTGCAGAGTGTTAGTGAGGGGCTCTGTATAATGTAGTCAGCGATGTTGTTCCAAAGTATGGGGAGTGTCTGTGACAGGAAGCTTTCCCTCCAGCAACTTCCAGTTATTGTTGTGGCAAGGTTTAGCTCAGTACAGTGTATGGCTCACTGTGACATGGTTTCCCATAGGTGGAGCATATCCATCAAGCCTGAGTTCGACATGGCTGTATTGGCCAGTGAAGATCATCTCTGGGTAAATGAGATGCCACTGAGTAAAGCAGGGGTTTATTTAGTCTAGCTGCATAGGCCATATGTTGGAGGCCAGTATTCCCCTTGGTGAGGTACATTTGTGGACCTCCCAGCTGTTGGAAGTGTCTTCTGAGGTACATCCCACATGGGTTATTACACCCTATGATGCGACTAATGAGTGATGAGTAAAGGGGCACTATAACCCCAGTATGTCTAGATGTGAATCCTTTAGTAATCATATGGCCTACATAGAAGGATGTCCTAACTACTGTGGAGATATGATTGTCAACGGGGAGATCACTATCTACCTTAGTCCCCAGATACCCCATTACCTCGTCCATATTAAAGTGGCTGCCACTTATGTGTTAATATGTGGGTGCCAATTCCACAATGGAATGACCATGCAGTTAGTGGCACTTGGCTGGAGAGCGTGACATTGACACCCTGTGACGTTCTCTGTGAGGCCCCTTTAGGGATGTCTGTGTCAGCTGGACTATCAATCATGGCTCCCAGTTTGCAGTCATTGCCAAACATGATCTGCCATAGTCCATCTGTGTTTTCCTGTACCTCTGAGACATATATGTCAAATAGTAGGGCTCCCAGGACTGAGTCCTGTGGGACACCAGTCATGACCGGCCAAGAGTTGGATCTGGAGACCGCTAGTCGTACCATGCGGGTTCTGTGTGAAAGCCCGTTGGCAACCCAACCTGTGATGTATGGGTGTATGTACAGGCTGGTGTGTTTATCAGTAATACCTGAGTGAGGCATGGTGTCAAAAGCCTTGACGAGGTCCAGGTAGTATGTGTGAACCACCTCCCCCATCATCTAACATCTTGGTGACTGTATGTAAGATGTCAAACAGGTTCAGTTGGCATGAACTGCACTCAACCAAGCTTACCTGGGTTGGGTCACATGTTCGGAGGTTACCAATGTCTTTGTTAATGAGTGCCAAGAGGATGCGAACCATACTATTGCAGACCAGGCTAGTCAGGCTTATGGAGTGGTAGTTACCATAGTCAGTTGTGATATCACATTGATGGAGTGGAATAAGAGTTGCCATGCACCATTGTATGGGCATGTAGCCTGTGGAGAAGCTGAGGTAGGAAAGCTAATTAGGTGGGGGTCAGGTTGTCTTGTATATTTTGTAAGATGCAGTCTGGGACAACATCTGCCTCCATTGGCTCTGTGTTCTGCTGTTAGAGAGGGCCATTTCCACCTGTGTGTCTCTGATGTGTTTGATATTGTACATTTTGGGTAGTGTTGTGGGCTCTTTACGGGGTTAAGTATGCACTGAATGTATCTGCAAGGATGTTGGCGATATCAGTTGGGTCAGCCTATTTTACCGGCAAAGTGCAAATCTGTGTGTCAACACGTAGATCCTTGACATAGCCAAAGAAGGCTTTGTGGTTATCTTTTGAATCCTTGTGTATTCTCCTGCTGATGTTAGCCTTGAATGATGTCATTAGGGACCTACGTATCATACTAATAGTGGTCACGGATGTTTGCCCTTCGTGGGATTTGCTGTTTGTCTGGAACACTGTCCTACTTCTGTAGTATAGCCTGTTTAATGCAAGAGGTCCACCAGACCATTGTCCTTGTCTAGGAGGAGTGAGTCTTGGTTTACCAGTGATGGCATGATCCTTACATCCATGTAGGTGCTTATAGACTGCATTTGTAAATCTGTCTGTATCTTGAGCAGTGTTTCCCCTTAGCATGGGTGCTGTGAAACCCCCTACCCCTGTCACTAGTAGTGTAAATTTAGCTGTAGGAAAGATATACACTGTGGTATCCATAGGTGGGGGAGATGCTTGTGTGTGTAAACAGTGAATAGTTCATGGTCAGATCTATCCAGTGACTGGTTACCCTCCGCTGTGGTGCACCTGTTGCCCATGTTGGTGATGACGACTTCTAGTAGTTTCCACCCCACGTTAGGGAGGTTATCACCTGATACAGGGCATATGAGGTGATAAATTCCAGGAAGCGCGGGGCCTGGAAGTGAGTACCGGAGTAGGTTTCCCAGTTAATGGTATGGCAGTTGATATCGACCAATGCCAGGATGTGCATTAGGACTGTCATGTTCTCCACTGTCTCCAGGGTAGAGTGGTGGTCCTGGGTCATGGAGGGTGATCTGTAGCAGGCCACAGTTTACATTGCAGTGTTGGCTAAAGTTAGCTGCACATGGATGATCTCAGAGGTATCATGCTGCCCCACTAACCTGGAGGTGTAGGTATCTCTGATGAATATGGATACAGCCCCTCCATGACTGTGTCAGTCCATGTTCTGTGGCTGAAATGTGTGGTATGGGTTGTAGTCTGGTAGTGCCGGTGTGCTCTCAGGAGCCTCAGGACAGACCTCAGTTACTGCACAGATGTTGATGTTGTCCATCATGAGGAGTGCTGTGAGTGAATGCATGTTGTGATCACAACCCCTGGTGTTGAGTAGCATAACCCTCATTGAATCTGCTATTGTGCTGTTTACGGAGCTGGTTTTCACCTTCAAGACTCTCCTAAATAGGGCACCATAGGGGCGCCAATAGCCTTGGCCAGTATTCTAAAGCCTAAGGCTGACACATAGGCCGGTATGGTATCGTTGCATGCATGTTCCCCATCTGTGCTTGTTTTTCATCTCTCCTGTAGGTAACCTACTGGGAAGCAATAGAAAGCCTTAAACTTATGCAAGTCTTCTAGCTTCAAAGATAGGCTTTTGGAGTGACTAAGTATCAGTGTTCTGTATGTTCTTGCTGTACTTAACTGTTTCCTGACTACATTGTGATTTCCCACTGTATATTGTGATCTGAAGGTCTGTTTATTCACATAGTATGGCTGTGATGGCCTGCATTTTAAAGGTTCACAGATAGCTTAGTACCTATCTGCCCAAGGGCAATTAGAAGCATAGCTACAGTGTGTTGGCTTTCCCTGCACCATTGATGAAGTACCTGAGCCTCTGTCAAGCATAGCCAATGAAGCAATTCAAGTAGAGTTGCTGGAAGCTGTTGAAGACTGGGGTTGTGGAGGGTGATGGGGCACTTAGTGATCTAAAGAGGACATGTTAATGTGATTGCATTGTCACATTAACATGTCCCTTTAAGTGCCCCATCACCCTCCACAACCCCAGTCTTCAACAGCTTCAACTCTACTTGGAATTGCTTCATTACCATTCAATTCCCCCAACAGGTCTCACAGCTATCAAACTGGACAGGCTCCCCCACCCCCTGGCTGTATGGTTTTGGGACACATGATCCCAGGGGTGTATATTCTGTTACCCATTCACACAACAAGGTTTCCCTTGAAGTGTGTCAGTGAGGGGCTATGCCTAATGTAGTTAAGAATGTAATGTATTGTCTCACAGTACATTTGTTATATGTTGTTATTTCAAGAGTACGTGAAGCTCAGTGAGTTTGGGGGCCTATGCCCTTTGCTTAGCCTAGCTTACACATAGAAATCATCTAAATAGGAACTAGGCGGAAGCAACGTTAATGTCAACAGTGTAATGGTTACAGCATCTGCATAGTATCTGTGCATTCGAAATTCCAATCCTGATAAAGGCAGGGATGTTTATCATGTTCAAAAGTAAACCATAACCACAGCTTGCATATATAGGTAGTAATCGTCTGTATAATAAGCATTCGAAACACCCATATAAACCCATGTGTGCTGGAGAGTACAGTCAACAGAGAATGTAATATTATGTCAGTACATAGTGAGATGTTACTTCACTGACATGTATATATCGGGAGTAGTTAGCGGATGAGGTCATGTTTGCGGGCACAGGTTATATGTTACAAAATTTGTTTAACTGTGTTTAACCACTGCTATAATGTCACACAAACACTTTTAAACATGCTTACAACTTCTTAAATGAGCCTTATTCTGCAGTAAAAAACATTTGTAAAGCATCGCAGCTGATGAACACTAGACCATGCACACTATAGTCATGGGACTAAACCATCCAAGGTGTATACATGTTTCATGATCTTGAGACTACACCTTATACCATATGCATTTCACTGTAATGATCACAAATGGGATAGTCACTTTGTGTACATATGTACAGTACATTGTAATGTACTGTAATTTGTGAACCAACACATTCCAGTCTACATATATATTACTGTTACAAATTAATAATATATATATATATAAATATATATATATATATATATATATATATATATATATATATATATTTATATATATTATACAGTTACATCAATAGCTATATATATCTATATATCTATATATATATATATATATATATATATATATATATATATATATATATATATATATATGTATATATATATATATATATATATATATATATATATATATATATATATATATATATATATATATATATATATATATATATATATATATATATATATATATATATATATATATATATATATACATCTGTGAACCCACCTGGTGACACAGAAACACTCCAAAGGAATTGGAGTGTACATAAACACATGCAGTATTATAACAATTAATATTAACCTAATTCACCATAGAAAGGGTGGTTGTTGTGTATGTGAAGATTGGGGTGGGGTAGGAATGATGGGTAATGCAATCATGCATCAGGGAGGGCCTGGGTCGGATGTCCAATAAGTGAACTGGAGGGGTATACATGGAGTATGGGGAAAATATGAAAGTACACAAAACAAGAACCTTTCTCATTCATAATATACCCTGTTTTGTCACATTGCAACACCTTATTTCACAAACATATGAGCATTAACATGTATCAGACATATGTACACCAACTGACTGTCACATTTGTTTTCAGTAGTGAGGAATGTCTGTAGTACAATGTATATTCTAAACACCATAACATTTGTACATATCTCAGAGGCCTTAGTGGTAAAGTCAGTGACTGTGGTGTTCATGGTCCCTGATTCAAGGGCTGTTAGGTTTTGAGGGCCAGAATAAGGGC